>NW_027467625.1:0-7500 GCF_046742065.1 Oratosquilla oratoria | reverse complement strand
GCGATTAAACGTTTGAATTGGCTCAAAATAGAAAATAAGTGTTCATTTGATATATGTATGTTTATATTTAAAATATTAAAAAAGAGATTCCCCGAATGGTTGTATAGAAATATCTTCGACATCATATAACAAGAGATAGGCCATCAAGGCAAAGACAGAATCTCTATGTTCATCGGGTTAATACTGAAATAGGCACAAGAATGATACCTGTAAGAGGGCCTAAGACATGGAATAAACTCCCTATTGCTATTAGAGACATAACATCAATAAATGTGTTCAAAGATAGGTTGCGTAAATATTTTCTAGATAATCAAATGTAAGTCAGCAAACATTTGTTTAGCGTATAATATGCACTAGTAACACAAGGTTTTTAAGCATATTCGATTTTTGTAACATTGTGATTTTTTTTTTTTTTTTTTTACCTCCATGTTCTTGCGTTGATAAGCACTGCTAATACAAGTTTTTTAAGCTTATATCATTTTGTACTATTATAAAGTCTTTAGTTTTTACCTTCATGTTGTTTGTGTACAAAAATATGTATCACTATGTAATGCTCTTGTGAATATTTGTAAATAATGTAAAGAATACCCAATGAAAATTGGAATAAAGGAATTTATTAATTATTATTATCCTCTCTCCCACATCTCTTTTCCTCCCCTCTCTACTCTCTCCTCTCTCTTCTCTTCTCCCTCCCCCTCCCTCCTCTCTTCCCCACTCTCCTCTCTCCCCCGCCCTCCTCTCTTCCCCACTCTCCTCTCTCCCAATCTCTTTCCTCCCCTCCCCCTCTTCTCTCCTCTCCTCCCCCTCATCGCTCTCCTCTCGCGCTCCCTCCTCTCTTCTCTCCCCTTTCTCTTCCCCTATGTCTTCTCTCCCCCATCTCCTTTCTCCTCTCTCAACTCCCCCCCCCTCTTTTCTCCCCCTCCTCCTCGCTTCTCTCTCCCCCCTCTCTCCATTCTCCCCTCTCCTTTTTCCTCACTACTCTCTCCTCTCCCCATCTCTCCTCTCTCCCCCTCTCTCCTCTCTCCCCATCTCTCTTCTCTCTCCCCTCTCCCTCTTCTCTGCCCCTCTCTTTTCTCTCCCCCTCTCTCTCTCCCCTCTCTCTCCTCCCCTTTCCTCCCTCTCCCCCTCTCTCCTCTGCTTTCTCTCCCCATCTCCCCCCTCTCACCCCCCCCCCGCGCCTCTCTCCCCCCCTCCCACCCGCCTTCTCCCCTCTCTCTGTCTCTCCCCCCCTTCTCTCCTTTCTCCCCCCTCGCGCCCTCTCTCCCCTCTCACTCCTCCCCTTCTCTCCTCTCCCCCTCTCTTTCCTCTCCCTGTCATCTACCCCTCCCCCCTCTCTCCTTTCTCCCCCTCTCTTCTCTCCCCCTCACTCCACTCTCTCCTTTCTCCCCATCTCTCTCCTCTCCCCCTCTCCCTCTTCTCTCCCCCTCTCCCTCTTCTCTCCCCCTCTCCCTCTTCTCTCTCTTCTCTCTCCTTTCTCTTCCCCCATGTCTCTTCTCTCCCCCCTCTCCTTTCTCCCCCCTTTCTCCTTCATCTCCTTTCTCCTCCCTCTCCTCTCTCCCCCCTCTCCTCTCTCCCCCTCTCCTCTCCCTCCTCTCCTCTTTTCTCTCCCCCTCTCTCCTTTCTCCTCACTATTCTCTCCTCTCTCCTCTCTCCCACATCTCTTTCCCCCCTCATCTCTCCCTCATCTCTCCCCCCTCTCTCCTCTTTCCCTCATCTCTTTCCTCCCCTCCCCCCCCCCCTCTCCTCTCTCCCCTTCTCCCCCAGTCTCCCCTGCTCTCCCTCTCTCCATTCTCCCCCTTCTCTCCTTTCTCCCCCTCTCTCCATTCTCCCCCTTCTCTCCTTTTTCCCCCTCTCTCCATTCTCCCCCTTCTCTCCTTTTTCCCCCTCTCTCCATTCTCCCCCTTCTCTCCTTTTTCCTCACTACTCTCTTCTCTCCCCTCTCCCCATCTCTCTTCTCTCCCCCCTCTTCTCTCTCCTTTCTCTTCCCCATCTCTCTTCTCTCCCCCTCTCCTTTCCTCTCTCCTCCTCCCCTCTGCTCTCACACTCCTCTCCCCTCTCATCTCTCCCCTCTCCTCCCCCGTCTCTCCGCTCCCCCTCCTCCCTCTCCTCGCCCCTTCCCTCCCTCTCTACTCTCTCTCCATTGTCACTTTCTCTCCCCCTCCTCATCGCTCCTCTCTCACTCTCTCCCCTCTCCCCTTACTCTCCTTTCTTCCCTTCTCCCCTACTCTCCACTCTCCCCCTACTCTCCCCGCCCTCCCTTTTCGCCCCCCTCTCCCTCTCTCCTCTCTCCCCCTCTCTGGCATCCCCCTCTCTTCTCTTCCCCTCTCCTGTCCTCCCCCCATCTCCTCTCCTCCTCTCTCTCCCCCCTCCCCCATTTCCTCCCCCTGTCCTCCCCTCTTCTCCCTCCCTCTCGCCTTTCTCCCCCTCTCCTTTCTCCCCTTCTATCCTCCCTATGCGTATTCCCTTTCCCCCTCCCTCCCCTCGCCCCCTCACTCCTCTCTCCCCCTCTCTCCACTCTCCCCCCTCTCTCCCTCTCCCACCTCGCCCTTTCTCCCCCTCTCTCCTCCCTCGCCCTCTCTCATCTCCCCCTCTCCTCTTCTCTTCTCTCCCTCCGCTCTTCTCCCCCCCCCTCTCTCCTTTCTCCCCCTCTCTCCATTCTCCCCCTCGCATTCTCTCCCCTTCTCTCCTTTCTCCTCAATATTCTCTCCTCGCCCACCTCTCTTTCCCCCCTCAGCTCTCCCCCCTCTCCTCTCCCCTCTTTCCTCCCCTCTCCCTCTCTCTCCTGCTCCCCTCCCTCTCCCACTCCCCCTACCACTCCCCATTGTTTCTCCTCACTTAAGTACGTACTCCCTCTTTGCTCCCTCCTCTCTTGCTCATCCCCCTATCACTTTTCTCCTTTCTCCTCACTACTTCTCTCCCCCCGTTTGCCTCCCTCCGCTTCCTCTCCCTTCCCCCTCCTCGTCTTCTATCCCCATCTCTCTTCCATCGCTCGCTCTCCCGCTCTCCTCTTTCCTGCTAGCTCCCCCCTCTTCGCTCGCGCCGAATCTCCTCTGCTTCTTTGCCCCCCCTGTTCCTCTTCTCTCGCGCCCTCTCCCCCTATCTCCGGTTTCTCCTCACAAGCACCCCCTACTCTCGCCACCCTTTCCCCCCTCCTCTTCCTCCTTCTCTATTCCCCATCTCTCTCCTCTCTTGTCCTCTCTCCCCCCTGTCCTGCTCTCCTATCTGCGAACCCCCCTCTCCTTCCTTTCTCATCCTCCGTTTTTTCTTCCCCCTCTCCCCTTCTTACTCTCCTCCTTATCTCCCCCTCTCCTCTCTCTCTTCTCCCCCCTCTCTCCATTCTCTTAACCCCTTTGCTCCCTCCTTTCTCTCCCTCCTCCCCCTCTCTCCCTACTCTCTTTCCTCCCCCTCTCCTCCTCTTCTCTCCACCCTCTCTCCTCTTCCGCCTCACCCTCCGCTCCCCCTCTCTCCAATTTCTCCCCCTATCTCCGTTCTCATTTCCGCCCCTTCGCTCGCTCCTTCCTCCTACACTACTCACCTACTTAGACTCCCCTCTCTCCTCTGTCCCCCTCTCCGTTCTCTCCCCCTCCTCTCCCTCCTTCGCCCCCCCGCGTTCTTTCTCCTCTCTCCCCCGTCTTGTTTCGCTTATTTCCCGTCCCCAATCTCTCGTTCTCGTCTCTCCCCTCCGCATTCTCTTCTCCCTCCCTCTCCTTTCTCCTCTCCTCCTCTTCCCTCTCCTTCGCTCCAACGTTTCTCGTTTTCCTCCCCCTCGCTTCGCTCCTCTCTCTTCCCTCTCCCTCTCCTCTCCCCCCTCTTCTCTCCTCCTCCTCACGCCCCTCTCATATCCTCTCTCCCCCTCTCCCCTCCCCCTCTTCTCCCCCTCTCTTCTCCTCTTCCCGTCTCTCTTCTCTTCCCCCCCTCTCTGCGCTTCCCCCCTCTCTTCCCTCTTCCCCCCTCTTTCCTTTCTCCCTCGCTCTCTCTTTCTCTGCGAACGACCATCTCCCCCTGAATACTCTCCCTTCTTTCCCCCTCTTCTCTCTCCCTCTCCTTTGATGCCCACTCTGTCCTCTCTCTCCTCTCTCCCCCTCTCTTTCATGCCCCCATCTCCCTCGTTCTCTCCCCCTCTCGGTTGCCTCCATGTCCTCAATCCCCCCTCTCCCTCATTCTCCTTCTCCACTTTCTTCCCGCCTCTCTCTTCTCTCCTCTTCTCACCCTCCTCTCTCCCCCTTCTGCGCCTCATCTGTCCACACTCCCCCTCACCTCCTCGCGCCCCCTCACTCTCTCTCTCCCCCATCTCTCCCTTCCTCCACCATCTCTCTGCTCCCCCCCTCTTCTCTCCCCCCCCTCTCTTCGTCTCCTTTCTCTTCCCCCATGTCTCATTCTCTCCCCCGCTCTCTCTTTTCTCCCCCTTCTCTTTTAGCTTCCCCCTCTCCTTTCTCCTCCCTCTCCTTTCCCTCTCCCGCCTCTCCCCCTCTCCCGTCTCTCCCCCCTAGTCCTCCCTCTCTCTCCTCTCCCCCCTCACCTCTCCATTCTCCACTTTCTCTCCCCCTTTCTCCTCACTACTCTCTCTTCTCCTCGCCCCTCCTCTCTCCTACCTCTTTCCCCCCCTCATTCTCTCCTCTTCATCCCCCGCGTCATATCTCTTTCCTCCCTCCTTCCCTCTTCTCTCCCTTCTCCCCCTATCTACCCTCCTCTCCACCCCTCCCACCTTTCCCCCTTCTCCTCTTTTCTCCTCACGAACTCTCTCTCCGCTCCCGCCTTTCTTCTCTCCCCCCCTCTCTCATCTCTCCTCCCCATCTCTCATCCTCTCCCCCTCCTCCCCATCTATCCTCTCGTCGTCGCACATCCTCTTCTCTCTCATTGTCTCTTCGCCGCCTCTCGTCGTCTCCTTACCCCTCTCGCCCCCCTCTCTTCTTTCTGCGTACCCCGCACCCCCCTCTTCTTTCTCTCCTCCCCCTCTTTCTCTCCTCTTTCCTCGCCCCTTTCTCTCCTCTGACCCGCTCTCTCTTCTCTCACCTCCTCTCGTCTCTCTCTCTCCCCCTCCTCCTCTCCCCTCTCCCTCCTTTCTCTCCCTCTCCTCCCTTCTCTTCCCCCTCTCTTCTATCCATCTCCCACTCCCTCGTTTCTTCTCCTCTCCCCTCTCTTTTCTCTCTCCCCTCTCTTGTTACTTCTCTCCTCCTCACTTTCCTCTCCCTCTTCTTCTCTCCGTCTCTGTCACTCTCTCACCTCTACTTTCCTCTCCCCTCTTCCCCTCGCTTCTCGCTATCCTCATCCCCCTCTCCCTCCTCTCTCCCCCTCTCTCTCCCCCTCTCCTCTCTCTCCCTGCCTCTCTTCTCTCCCCCCTCTCTTACTCGCATCCGCCCTCTCTCTCTTTCGCCTCGTCCTCTCTCGCTCTTCGCGCCTCTCTCCCCCTCTCTTTTCTCCCCCTTCCTCACTCTCCCTTCTCCTCTCTCCCCTCCCCCTCTCTCCCTCCTCTCCCCTCCCCCTCTCTCCATCCTCTCCCCTCCCCCCTCCTGTTTTAGAAATAGCCAGGGAGGACGAGTTTGAAACTCGTTTAGTAGGGGACTCCATAGTGAGGCACCAATCCGAAGAGTTCCTGTGGCCGGTCTTCAAATGCCCGCAGAAAGTGCTATTATGGTATAGAGGTGCCGGTCGCGATGACTTCGCCGACTCCTGTAACAATGTCACAATAAGAAGCGGCGCCGCAAATACGGTAATTCAAAATCCACACCGGTATAATGACGTCGAATTAACGCGAGCGGAAGATCTCAGTCGGAAAAGTACCGGAAGTACAATCAGGAAATTTAAAGAAAAGGTTTCCCGGAAAAACCGTGTCATCTCAGGGATCCTTCCCATGATTCCAGAGAAGGGGAAGATATGTCGACTTAGACAGATTCTACGACAAAGCATTCAGTGCGAACAACTAGTAAAAGCCCTCTGTGAAAAGGAAAAAGTACACTTTGTCAATTTCTAAACCTACATTCTACTGCGGGGATAAAACTCTTTTTGAGGAAGACCAGTCGCCTCTTGAATGTGGGCCGGAGTATCAAGGTTAGGTAGGCTGCGCAACAATAACCTGACCGACATCAGAAGAAAAAACTCCTCAGTGGAGCCCCCTGCAACACCACCCGTAATAGAGCAAAACAGAAAAGGACATACATTCATACATAGACTCAAGGCTTTTTCCCCCTTCCAGAGGAAGGTACCGAAAAAGGGAAAGGCATAAAAACACTCCCACCCATGTTCATTCCCTAAATACAATCCACACCCCTGCACCACCCGGCCTCTCTGCAGAGACACCTCATGGATGACGGGTCATCCCTGCACCCTGCCCACCGCCCGGGGTCAGAAGCAGTGTCGCAAGACAAAGTACAGCCACAACAAGGCCGCTTCATATAATCGGCGCCCCCCCCTCCTCCGTCCCCCCTTTGCATAAGAAGGCGAGGACGGGGAGAAAATCCCTTCGGGCTGCGTGCAATATTTACTCACGACAGACTACCCCCACCCACCCCAGCCCATTCCACCTCACCCAGTCACATCATCATCCATATACAACCAAACCATGCGCCACGCACCTCTGTCTGCCGTCCTCTCCCTTCCTTCCTCAACAGACATTCCCCTCTCCTTCCCCAAAGCCCCCTTCACCCCATCCACCCACCTCATCCTAGGACGACCCCCTCATGTTCTCTCCCTTCCACATCTTCCCTCCAAACCTCTTTTACAAGTCTCTCTTCCCTCAGTCTTGCCAAGTGTCCAAACCCTCCTAAGAGACCTTTTCAGCATCCCTAGCTCCCAAATCCTGTCTCCTATCCTAGCTTTCGCCGAATCTCCTAGTCTATCCGTTCTCCTATCCTATCGCCCAAATCCAAAACAGAAAAGTGGCAGACTATTAATCTTGGTGACGGGAGGCTCGCAGGGTGCGAAACAAATTTTTTTTTTATCGAAAAAAAAGATCTGGAGATTCTCGGAGCGACAGGTAACTATCACGTGAGAGGAGTAACAGAGACTATGGTTGTGGGACACATAAAGTCGAGAGGATGCAGGCCGGAATACTGTGTGCCAGGCTACACAAGTTGACAGCGGCGAAAGAGAAAATAGAACAGGTGGCGGAGTAAGCTTGTATGTCCATAACGCCCTCCAATCATCACTGTTAAAAAACAGAGACGTAACAAATGTTGATATATTGTTTGTTGAAATAAGAACTAATTGCAGTAAATCTCCAGTAATAAATTGGACTTGTTTTATAGACCACCCTATGTCAGCTCCTAGTAAATGACAAAACTATTTGAGTTAATAGTTGTAACTAACCAACCGCTGCGAGACAGTCCTCATGGAGACTTGTGAACTTACCGGTGAAGAGATGGTGTGAAGATTTGAGTTCGACAGACAGGACGAGACTTGTCTAGTAACTTACGGGTAATGCGGCTTCCACCAAGGCGTAAACAAGCCCTACCCTAGGAGATCATATCCGTGACCTAAATATTCTCTCAACAGAAAATCTTG
>NW_027467624.1:132500-134282 GCF_046742065.1 Oratosquilla oratoria | reverse complement strand
TTTTAATCATTGCATAAATTAGGAGGTTGCTAAAGAAATTGTTAAAAATAAGTCATATTTGACTAGAAATATAATAGAATCCAGTCTGATGAAAGATACATTTGTCAGTAATTTTTATTCAAGTCATGGTATGTACAAACTGAACACTTTTATTGGGAAAAAGGTAGTGGCCCAAACGTCCGCTGCCGCGAACGGGTCAGGTTGACAAAAGAGCCTCACAACCTTTTTCATTTCTACGTACCCTGAGGATGTCTGAATAGACGAAAGCGTTTGGTCATCAGTTTATCTTTTTCCTTGGTGGTTTTTCCGCATATATGTATGTATGTATGTATGTATGTATGTATGTATGTATGTATGTATGTATGTATGTATGTATGTATGTATGTATGTATGTGTATGAATGAATATGTATGTATGTATGTATGTATGTATGTATGTATGTATGTATGTATGTATGAGTATGTAATGCATGCATGCATGCCAGGCATATATGTATATATGCATGCATGTATGTATGTATGTATGTAACGTATGTAATGTATGTATGTAGTGGTATGTATGTATGTATGAATGAATATGTAATTATGTATGTATGTATGTATGTAATGTATGTATGTAATGTAAATGTATGTATATATGTTATGTATGTATGTATGTATGTTATGCATGCATTGCATGCATGCATATATGTCTATATATGCATGCATGTATGTATGTCTGTATGTAATGTATGTAAGTATGTATGTATGTATGTATGTATGTATGTAAGTATGTACGTATGTATGTATGTACGTATGATTCACTGTAAACCAACCCACAATCGGAGAAATAATAACGGAAATGAATGAGAAACTGTCTGTTTCGAACTACTGATCTGTAGTCCTCTTCATGCAGAATGCTTACAGAAAAGTAAGATACAGTTTTATATAGGGTAGGTGAGTGTACATAAAAGGGGGGGATGGGGCAAAGTAGGGGGACTCAGGTTACATGCCCTTGAAATGGCTGGGATGTACCACCTCACCACCCTATATAAACTTGTATCTTACTTTCTGTAAGCATTCTGCTGAAGAGGACTACAGATAGTAGTCGAAATATACAGTTTCTCTTTATTTCCGTTATCATTTCTCCGATAGTGGGTTTACAGTGAACTTTTATAGATGTGTTATAACATACCAATCTCCATGTACGTATGTGTTTATGTATGTACGTATGTGTGTGTATGTATTGTATGTATCTTTTATGTATGTGTGTACTTATGCTTGTGTGTATGCTTGTTTGTATATATGTATGAATATATGCATATATATGTACGTAAACATATACCTGTATATGCACATTATATATATTTATTTATCTATCTAATTATATCTGCTCTTATTAAAAAATCCTGTATTCTATAGTATATATTCCATACATGTTTAACATCATAATATATCATTAGATATGCAATAGCATATAGCATATATCTGCTAACATGTCTTTATCCAGAGCATATTATTTACCAATCTAGCTGTTTATAGATATTGTATCCATGTAAGCTTTGCCACCGTTTATGAGAGGTGTATATCTGAACAGCTCGACTTTAAAGAAATATTTGTAGGTAGCTCATCTTTAATATAGATTGAAGATTATAAGTACTGGTTACATCATGGAAAACGTTGTAGTTCAACTCAATCATCTTGTGTTAGTTTCTACGAGTGATATTGAAAGTTGTCAGTATGGTTAAAAAAATAAAATAAAAAGGTGTACCTCTATAGTATGGTGATAATGGCAAACTTGTGT
>NW_027467624.1:127500-130000 GCF_046742065.1 Oratosquilla oratoria | reverse complement strand
GAATGAGCTTAGGCCTCATTTTGTAACCAGTCACTAGTTACGTGTACTTAATGTAGATTGCACTTACTCATTTTATACCATTGCAATGAATAGTATTAAAAAGCTTTTGTGCCCTTTCGAACCATTTGGAGCAAGCTTTCAAGGGCACCAACATCTGGAAGCAAGATGCCAGAGGAAAGTGCTACAAAACCCCATGAATCATCATGTGGCTTCAGTAATGGCATACCGTTTTGCGCCTCTCTTATAGGGAAAGTGCTAATGGAAACTCTTGTTTCCACAGGAACCAATGAAGTAAAACATATGTACCGGAGAAAGTAGTGGTCGCTTCTTGGACCGGAGAGATTATTTTATTAATCTTGCAAATGTTGAGTCAAGTAGTACCCTGTTTTATACGTCGCTGATGCCAAACAATTCTATTCAGTTTCGTGGTAGTGAAAAGTTTAAAGGGAAATCCAGTTTCCAAATAAGCCGTTGAAGGGATAAGCACTTAAAGGAAAACATTATTGCCTAGTGTAAGCCCCACGGAGCTGCCTAGTGTAGGCCTTATGGTCTCTTGCAGTCTCCTTCATTCTTACGTTATATATGTATGTCCCATTTACCAAAGGCATTGATCGTTCCTTAGACCCAGATTTTTTTTTTTCCTTCACATGCATGCGGGTGTTCCAGAGCTCTATCGTTCCAGGTACTTTCCATCTAACTGTGATTTATTCCTTCAAAAACTTATTCATGCTATTACACCATTACTTGACTTTGAACAGGTATGCCCTCAGTTCTTTTCTTTCCGCAGTTGCCCTCTGTGGGCATTTTGTTTTTGTTTTTTCAATTTGTGCTGAGATTCCCCGTCAGTGAAAGTATGAGTGAGCGTTGGGCTAAATATAACCACTACACAGAAGACACGGAGCATCTTACACAACAGTCCTAAACCAACTCTTTCCAGACATCAATACTAAATTTCTTTGCTGAGTGACTTACAGGCTGAGTCACTGGATGTAGTGCAGAAAAGAACCAGGCCAACATTCAGTCTAAGGCCCTGCCTACAGATGAATGAAATTGTCTGGTATTAGCCTGAATAAACTCTGTTAAGCACAGCATCAGATTGTCCTACCCTAGGAGATAATGCGTTCCCTTTAGCTGAATGAAATAGTATGATGATGGCTAAGATTAAGAAAATATATCATTCATGTTACAATGAAAAAATATACTATTCTAGAATGGAGTCTGTCTGCCATTTGACACATCAAAATTGTGTAGTTTTGATATTTGGTTACAAAGGAGTAGGAAACCATCTCCGTTATTTGTTACAAATAAATAGACAGTGTCTTTTGTTTACCTAGGTTATCAAAGCTATTCTTGTCGGATACCCTTAAACTATATGTTAATTGAAACTCTTTTCATAACAGTAAGCAAAGCGTAGAACTGCTTATTCCTTCTATTGTACGTCAATTTCCATAACCATCCAGACACTCTCTACTTAAATTAAACATCACTGCATAAGTTCTATGCACTCAATGAATTAAGGACTTTTGTTACATCTTTATGGACAAGTGCTACAATTTCTTTTATAACTTCAATCAAAGAAGAATCCTGGTGATTTTCAATTCTTTCTACTTCTCCTTTATACTTCCCTCCTTAAGTCACTAGTTTGCCAACTCTAAATTAATTTCTTTGGCGAAATATTGTCCCCAAGGATAAAAGCTTTGATCATCGACGGCGAAATGCAAATTAAACTAAGCATATTTACTCCTGCGGCAAATTCAACAATATCCAGTTTGAGAATCCCATTCCCCGTGACGTATTCTTTTAATCAGCAGCTTGGCCTTTCTCTGTGTCTCCCGTACGACCTCCTTATTCTTGCATTTCTCATTATGCCTTTATCTATCTCTCCCTTCTTCCTCTCTCCTTTGTGCTCGTCTCCCCCTCTCACAGCCACGACCCTCAGTCCCGCTTCTAATTTCATTGTATTGCTCAGCTTTCCTCTTTACAACCGAGATGACCTTTGCTTTTGCCGCCCCTAATTCCCAATTGCCTCCCTTGAGTTTAGGAGCCTATTGCCAGGCCCGTTTCGATGCTTCATATTTTCGTTTCTTTCCTTGTTTCGTTAGTTTCTCTGGATTTCGCTTATCCCTCTTTGATTGATGCTCTAGTACTGCTAGGTCTTCGTTTTCTTTATCATTTTCATTACCCCTTCCCTCCTCTTCCTCTATTTCATTCTCACTTTCTCCACCCGCCTTCTATCTTAGCTCGATTTTCTTGTTCTTATGCATAGTTCTTTGCCTGCATTTAACATACCTTCAAATCTTCCTTCTGTGCTCCCTTTCACCTTCGTCATTACAGCCTCACCTTACACCCTTTATCCTTTCCTCTTCAACTTTTTCCTTCAATTCTTTGTCTTTCTCCTATTGCCTATCTTTACCTCCTTTTCTATTTTCTATTTCTATCATCTTCTTTATCTCTCCCATCTCATCAACCTTCTCCCCCTTCTTCCATCTCAACTTTCAAC
>NW_027467624.1:117500-120000 GCF_046742065.1 Oratosquilla oratoria | reverse complement strand
GGTAAAAGACAGCATTTGCCTCATACCCATCCACTACACAGATGACATAGGCCCGTTTACGTTAGAATGCCCTAAGCTCACTTTTCCCAGACTGAAACACAAAATCTCTTCATTAAGTAACTTAGGCTTGAACTTGGAGCCAAAAACAGAGTCCTGAGAAGCCGCGTGTCTCCTGATATCCCGCTCTAATGGGCAAGATATATTTTATTTCATTTTGTATTCCGAAATACTGACTGCATGAGAAAAAACTTCGCAACTGTGGAAGTCAAAGAGAGTTGGTGGATCCTCTTTTGCCGAGAGTCTGAGCATTAAAACTCCACGCAATGCTCTTTCATTTATCTTCCCTCAATTCCGTCGTATTATTTCTGCGCCTTGCTATAAAATAAACTCAGTCCTTTGCAAACTATACGAACACGGTCCACGGATGGAGTAAAATGCAGTCAGAGACTTTGACAGAGAAAAGTGGATGTCACAGAAAAGATATCGTTTCGAAGTTTAATACCCTCTTGATATGTCTTCGAGACGTCTTTACAGGTACTTAGAGAAGAGTTCAACTTTTCCATTTTCATTTCTGATTCAAAAGAAAATGCATGTCATTTGCCTCCTATTGAAAGATACTTTTTTGATGAGTTTCACCGTTTTTTCTTATATACAGTTATTTTTAGGATCTTTTATTTTTCTTTTTTCTCTCTCTCCCCCCCCCCCCCACCCCCCCACCCTCCCTCTCTCTCTCTCTCTCTCTCTCTCTCTCTCTCTCTCTCTCTCTCTCTCTCTCTCTCTCTCTCTCTCTCTCTCTCTCTCTCTCTCTCTCTCTCTCTCTCTCTCTCTCTCTCTCTCTCTCTCTCTCTCTCTCTCTCTCTCCTCCCTCTCTCTCTCTCTTTCTCTCTCTCTCTCTCTCTCTCTCTCTCTCTCTCTCTCTCTCTCTCTCTCTCTCTCTCTCTCTCTCTCTCTCTCTCTCTCTCTCTCTCTCTCTCTCTTTTAACATTCTGCATTTATTTTGTGCTCCAGTATTCTTTCAGTAAATTTTTAATTGATGTCTTTAACATTTGGTTCTACAATTTTCCTTGTATTTTGACTAACATGCACCCCCTCTTTTTAGATGACCTTTGTCTGGTGTGCGACCCTGCCCTCAACACACACATTTTAGATAATCGTTGTCTCGCACCGCATTTTCTAAAAACCAATCTTATCTCCCTTTGTCTCATCTGTTCTC
The DNA here is from genome assembly GCF_046742065.1 of Oratosquilla oratoria. Classification (NCBI taxonomy): domain Eukaryota; kingdom Metazoa; phylum Arthropoda; class Malacostraca; order Stomatopoda; family Squillidae; genus Oratosquilla; species Oratosquilla oratoria. The sequence continues at coordinate 118,787 of NW_027467624.1, read as the reverse complement.
ATGTTACCATTTCCAACCATTTCTCCAATTTCTTCTCTAAGTCCTATAATAAGCTTCACTGTGCATCTAATCTACTGAAATTTTTTTTTATTTTTTTTCTACTACAACTCCATCTGTGCTTTCTTTCAATCATAATTCAACCACAAATCTATTATCTATTTCTTTCATAACTTATCATAAGTCTACTTCCCAGCATATCTTACCTAATTTTGATTCCCTATTATATATTGATTTTTGTCTACGTACTATTACGCCTTCACCTATATCTATTTCCAGTAATGATATGCCCATGTCTATTATCTATCGTAACTTTCTCTTTATCTAATCTCCATTATAATCTCGTTTATTTTTTATTCCTATCATATTTTCCTTGTTACTGCATCTCTCAGCAAACCATTTTGTATATCCGTATCATATCACAAACCCTCTCATATCTTACCTTAAATGTTTTTTTACGCAGTGTAACCTTTCTTTTCCTTTCGTCTGTGTCCTAATTTTTTTTCTGTCAGACCCATAAAAGTGAGCTTTCATAACGACACCTTCAACTTCACTCGCCTGACGAAAACCAAATGAACTATGAATTCTCATTTCGTCAGCAACATAGTTTCACTCAGCTGGTTCTTGTTCTTGTTAGATTAAGATATGTCAAGCATTCTTATTCTATCAACGGGAAAATGGATTCAAATGATTATGATTAAATATTGCTACGTAAAATACATTTCTGTCAATCAAAATAAACAATGCAAATTCAGCTATATTTTTCAAGTTAACAAAACTAAATTCACCGAAGTCAAATGTAACACCAATCTTGTGATTTTGTGCTTTTGGGAGATTTTTTTTTTTTTCTATGAATTGAGAGATTCACCAAAAAATAAAACGGTGTGAAATAAGAATAATGATACAAAAGTGGAAAAGATGTAAGCAAAAGGGACTAAAAATAGCTAAAGAAAAACTGTATCTATAAAGAAATCACATATAGTAAGGTGAAACAGAGCACGAAATAGAAAACAGAATTAAAGAAAGAAAAAAGAAATGCGTATATGATGTTAGGGTAGAAAAAAAAAAACACCGGAATTGAACCCAACATTACCGTTTTCCTTGTTGTAATTCCCATTTTCCTTGTTGCAATTCTTATCTTGGTTCTTGCAGTATCATGACACACTAAATCTGTCATTGACGTCAGACAATTTTATTATGCATTTTTCAGGAGGATTTATATCCCTCCGACGAAAAAGAATTCACCTTTGACTATAAAAGCCACCTTCGGCCGTGAAAATATTTTTCAAA
>NW_027467624.1:110000-112500 GCF_046742065.1 Oratosquilla oratoria | reverse complement strand
GACCCCTACTCATCCTACAACCCTTCCTCCTCATTTCTCCTCCTCCCCCATTTCCTCCCCTTCCTCCTCATCTTCATTCTCTTCCTACTCACCCTACCCCTCCTCTTCAACCTCCTCCCCCTTCCTCTCCTCCCTTCTTACTACTCGTCAGCTTCTCTCTCTCTCTTCTCTTCTTCCCTCTCCTCCTCCCCTCCTCCTTATCTTCCACCTCCTCGTACTCTTCCTCCTCCCCTCCTCCTTATCTTTCATCTCCTCGTGACCTCTCCTCCCCTCCTCCTTGTCCTGCCCCTTCACTTCTTCCTCTTCCTCCTCTTCCTTCTCCTCCTCTTCCTCCTCCTCCTCTTCCTCCTCCTCCTCTTCCTCCTCCTCCTCTTCCTCCTCCTCCTCCTCCTCTTCCTCCTCCTCCTCTTCCTCTTCCTCCTCCTTCTCCTCTTCCTCCTCCTCTTCCTCCTCCTCCTCTTCCTCCTCCTCCTCTTCCTCCTCCTCCTCCTCTTCCTCCTCCTCTTCCTCCTCCTCTTCCTCCTCCTCCTCTTCCTCCTCCTCCTCTTCCTCCTCCTCCTCCTCCTCGTCCTCCTCCTTTCTCCTGTTCTCTTTCTTCTTCCTTTCCCATACTCATTTTTTCCTCCTCCTATTCTTCTTCGTACTATTCTTCCGACTCTACCTATTTCCCCTTCCACTTTTCCTCTCTGTTCTCTCTCTTTCTCCTCTTTCTCCTCTTTTTCTCTCTTATTCTCCCCTTTACTTTTCTTTTTATTCCTCTTATTTCTTCTTATCTTCCTCCTCCTCATCTTCCCCCTCTTCCTCCTTCTTATCCTCCTCTTCCTCTTCGTCTCCTTCCTCTTTCTCCTCTTCCCCCTCTCCCTCCTCCTCTTCTTCTTTCCCTTCCTCCTTATTTTCCTTTTTTCTCTTTTTCCTCCACCTCCCTTCATCTTCCTATTCCTCTTTTTTCTCCTCTTTCTCCTCTTTTTCCTCCTTCTCCCCCTGCATCCTCCTTTTTGTCCTAATCTTCTTCCTCCTTTTGAGCTACTTTCTCCGCTCCCGCTCCTCTCCTCCTCCTCTTTCTCCTCCTCCTCTTTCTCCTCCTCCTTTTCCTCCTCCTCTGTTTTTCCACTGTTTTCCTTTACTTCCTTCTCCTCCTCTTTCTCCATCCCCTTCTTCTTCTCTTTCTCTTTCTTCTCCTCTTCCTCTTTTTCCTCCTCCTCTTCTTTCCCCTCCTACTCTTGTTTCCCCTCCTACTCTTTCTCTTTCTCACTTTTCTCCTCCTCTTTTTTCCTCCACTTTCTCCTCTCTTCTTCTTTCTCCTCTTCCCCCTTGTTCTCTTTCTTCTCCAGCTAATTCTACTCTTCCACCTCTTCCACCTCCTTCTCCTTCTTCCCCAGCTCCTTCCACTCTTCTTCCACTTCCATCTTCTCCTTCTCCTCCAGCTCCTTTCACTCTTCTTCCACTTCCATCTTCTCCTTCTCCCCCACCTCCTTCCACTCTTCTTCCACTTCCATCTTCTCCTTCTCCCCCAGCTCCTTCCACTCTTCTTCCACTTCCACCTTCTCCCTCTCCCCCAGCTCCTTCCACTCTTCTTCCACTTCAATCTTCTCCTTCTCCAGCTCCTTCTACTCTTCTTCCACTTCCACCTTCTCCCTCTCCCCCAGCTCCTTCCACTCTTCTTCCACTTCCATCTTCTCCCTCTCCCCCAACTCCTTCCACTCTTCTTCCACTTCCATCTTCTCCTTCTCCCCCAGCTCCTTCCACTCTTCTTCCACTTCCATCTTCTTCTCCAGCTCCTTCCACTCTTCTTCCACTTCCATCTTCTTCTCCAGCTCCTTCCACTCTTCTTCCACTTCCATCTTCTCCCTCTCCCCCAGCTCCTTCCACTCTCCTTCCACTTCAATCTTCTCCTTCTCCATCTCCATCCATTTCTCCGCGTCTCCTACTCCTTCTCGTCCTCCTCCTTGTTCTTCTTCTACGTTCTTCTCTACCTCATCCTACTCCCTCCCTCCTTTTCTTCCTCCCCACGTCCTCCTCCTCCTCCTCCTCCTCCTCTTCCCACTCTTATTCTTTCTACTCTTCTCTCTCCCCTTTCCTCTTCCTCCTCCTTTTCTTTGTTCCTATTCCTTCCCCTTTTCTCCCTCTTCTCCTCTTCTTACTTCTCTTCATCAGCATCCTTCTCCTCCTCCTCTTTCTCCTCTTTTTCTCTTTGCCCCTCTTCTTCCTCCTCCTCCTCCTCCTCTTCTTACTCCTCCTCCTCTTTCTCCTTTTCCTCTTGTTCTTTATCCTCTTCTTCTTTATCCTCGTCCTCCTTTTATTATTATTTTTTTCATTGGTCTTTTGTTGTCTTTTCTTTTCCTCTACGTCTTTCTTGGTTCTTCCCTGCCGTCTCGTCAAGTATTTTTGTCCTTTTATATAACTTTCCTAAAGGCTTGGCACTTGATTATCTTATTCATTAATTTCTCATTTTCTTCCATCAGTTTTCCTTTTAGTGCCTTGGTTCATCTTTATTTTCTTC
>NW_027467624.1:82500-102500 GCF_046742065.1 Oratosquilla oratoria | reverse complement strand
CCCTGCTCTATTACCTTGTGGACATCATTCTCTTAGGCAAAGACTACTGGAGTCAATCCCGAATAAAAAACATACAGTGGCTACCTGGTAGTGGCGGGCGTCGACTGTCGACAAACTAACGTCCCGTCACTCTCCTGTAACACCCTAGAGCGACTTGTTGTCTTATACTAGTGTTTCCTAACCTTTTTACGGCCATGCCCCACCTAATCACCTCTAAAATGCTGATATACCTACATGTGGTGATACATAATTCTTATTTGAAAAATGAACTCCGTTTCAGGTGAAGAAGCTTAAAATACCAATACTTTGAATTAATGTTTAAACTATCATTTTCTACTCAAAATTTAAAGTTAAAGTTTGTTAAACCATAGACATAAACAAATCTCAAAACACCATGGCATCCATGGAAAATAAAAATAAAATAAGCAAAAGACAATTAAAGTTCTGAGCAACAAATTGGCAGTGCAATCGGGGGGTAATTTGAAAATCAAAGACAGAATGATGAATGAAATAAATGTGTGATTGCTACATTTTTATCTATTGAAATGTTATGGCTAATAGATCAATAGAACATAGACTTTGATTACCAAAACACCTAAAAATCAAATAGCCCCCCTAAAAAATCAAATTGCCCTTCGGTGGGGCGTAGGCCCCACGTTGGGAACCCCTGTCTTAGACTGTCCCTTGCCATCAGCCCAACTTTGGAGTGCCAAGTTAATGGGTTAAGGTTTCACACACCTTTCTCCTACTAGAAATATCTCTTGCGCAAGTTTCTTCTTTTTCTACAACTCTTCTTTCCGCTTTTCATCTTTACTGGCTTTATCTTAAACCAAGTCCGACGGAAATGGAGTCAGGATAATATATATTTATATATATATATATATATATATTTATATATGTATACATGTATATATATATATATATATATATATGTATATATATATATATATGTATATATATATATACATATATATATATATATATATATATATATATATATGTGTGTGTGTGTGTGTGTGTGTGTGTGTGTGTGTGTGTGTGTGTGTGTGTATTCACTTGGTCTTTGGATCACGTGTTGGACTCGTGATCGACAGCTATTTCCCTCCTGGAAGAGAGCTCAGAGCTCGTAGGTCCGATCTATGGGTAATGCTATGACCTTGCACACACACACACCCCCAACTCCCCGCCCACGAGAGTTGGAGTAACACCCCTCAGCGCTGCGATACTGATATATTATTTCAGCCCCGGGCGAGGATCGAACCCGGACCTCCGTAGTGGCAGGCCAGAGCTCTAACCACAGCGCCATGTGTGTGTGTGTGTGTGTGTGTGTGTGTGTGTGTGTGTGTGTATTCACTTGGTCTTTGGATCACGTGTTGGACTCGTGATCGACAGCTATTTCCCTCCTGGAAGAGAGCTCAGAGCTCGTAGGTCCGATCTATGGGTAATGCTATGACCTTCCACACACACCCCCAACTCCCCGCCCACGAAAGTCAGAGTAACGACCCGAAGCGCAGCGGTACCGAAATAATTTCGGCCCTGGGCAGGATTCGAACCAAGTACTACGGGCACCACTATGCTAGTAGTTCAGCGCTCTACCAACTGCGCCACCGTGTGTGTGTGTGTGTGTGTGTGTGTGTGTGTGTGTGTGTGTGTGTGTGTGTGTGTGTGTGTGTGTGTGTGTGTGTGTGTGTGTGTGTGTGTGTGTGTGTGTGTGTGTGTGTGCGTGCGTGCGTGTATGTGTGTGTGTATACGTTTCTTATCATTTCATATATTTGTAACTATTATACATGCTGTACTTGTCTATTTTTTATTGATTTTTTTTATTATTTACCTATTTGTTTATCTTTTATTATCTGCTCGTTCATGTACTCATGTATGTGATAAGTTATTTGTTTCCAATTTGTTTGTGTATTTGTCGGTTTGTTTTGTTTTATTGATGTTTATTCATTTATAATTTTTTTCACAGGTTTTTTCACTGATATGTTTATTCAATTGTTTCTTAACCAATTATTGTCTTATTTACTTATTTCATTTATGTAATTACGAAACTATTCATATACTACTTATCAATTCATTTTCAATATCCTCATTGTTGTATGTATTCACTAGTCTATTAAAAAATTATTTTCATTTATTATTTCCTTTATCATTTCTATGATTTTTCCTTTATCGTATTTGTTTATAGATTTATTTGATTATGTGTTTATTTATTCTTTTATTTATTTATTTATTTATTTATTTATTTATTTATTTATCTTTATATTTATTTGCCTCTTTATATATTATTTACTTATGTGGTTATTTATTCCATTGCTGACTAACTTGTCTATTTTCATTTACATCTATATAGTTATTCATTGTATAGCTACTTATCTATCTATTCTGCTGAAGAGGACCACAGATAGCAGTCGAAATATACATTTTCCCTGTACTTCCGTCATTTTTTCTCCGATAGTGGGTTAATTGTGAACTTTTACATATGTGTTATAACATACCAATTTCCAAATGATATAACAAGTATCAATATTACCATCACTGCCACCACCTCCATTTCCTGTTTTTTCCGTAGTACTTCATTGCTTCCTTCCCTCGTTTCCTTATCCTCTTCCTCATTTTCCATTATTTCTCTGTCTCGTCTTTATATCTGATTTCCTCTTTCTTTTTCTTCCTGTTCTTCTCCCTCTTTCTCTTCCCCTCCCCTTTTTTTCGTACTCTTCTTTTCCTCTTTTCTTTCTTTTCATCTCTCTCTATTACTCTTCATTTTCATCTTCTCTTACCTCTTCTTCTTTCACTTCAGTGTGCTAGATTCTTTATACTCTCTTTCTTCCTCTTCCTTCCTCTCCTTCGCTTCCTTTTTGCCCCTCTTCTCTTTTTCCTGTCCCTCTTCTTCTTCATCTTCTTATTCCTCCTCTTCTTATTCCTTTCTCCCGAACCTCCACCCATTCCACCTTCTTCTCTTGCACTACGTCCTCTTCCTCTCCTTCCTCTTCCCTTCATTCCATGCTAATTCCTTCCAGGGCTCCAGTGAGACACTTGGGCAATCACTCTACCGTCCATGACAGATGCTCAACTATTCTGCTATGGTACCATATGGCCACACATCCACGCTTTCCACAGCCAGGCTCCGATTCACCCGACCCTCACCTTCTACCCTTGGCTACTTCAGTCGTCTTATGATTTCATATTCTGACCTCCACCAAAATAAGTCATTACGCCAAAAGAAACCTGCAAGCTAAGAGATAGAAATTAACATGATTACCTATTTCCCTGCTAATGTTGCCACCGCTGGGTTATTTTATTTAGTCGAGGGAAATATCTTTGTGGCCAATGGATTAAACGAGTTGAGCTCCGGTTCTACCTTCAGCTAATTAGAATCATTTGACTTTATATTGAATAAAATGTGGCTCCCAAACCCAGAGTTCTCAGGTCCCGTAGGATCCTCAGAAGCTTCCAGGAATCATTTACTATTAACTAAAACAGGCTTGTAAATGCTAGACGATTTTATTCAGGGTATATATGCTTCCCTAGAGCTTAGGAAACATATTTTCTAAATTGGACCTATAAGCAAAAAATCAGGGATTCCTAATCATCAGAAAGTCCTATAATTCATCACCGTCATCTGATGGTAGACAAACTAAACATGCAAGTCTAGTCGCATAACCAAAAGGGGTAATGGAGCTTGCTCATGTTTTATTCAGCGGCCGAGACTTTTGATTAGATTTGCCTGGCAACAGTGACAACAAACATACAAATCGTGCTAGGCAAAAAAAAAAAAAATACGGCTTATGTTATATCGAAGAGGTTTGCATTACGATTTAAACCCCCCGATGGCAGCAAAAGCAAACTTGCATTTCTGATTAGGTAGTAAAATAAGGGTAATGGAGTGGTCTTATGTTTTATTTAGTAGTTTTGCATTATGTATCGTTTCCTATCCGTCCACTCCCTCATAGTATTGCATTATGCATGGTGTCAGTCTCCCAGCCTTGAGTTTACACTCGCACTGAACAAATGCTATAACTTCTACGTACTCCAGGAGTTAGTGTGTACTTCTTCGTGTCGAACCTTTGCAATACAAGAATGTCTATGAGGTGATAAAAGAAGTATTCACATCGAAGACATACAACCTACAGCTCCTTTTAAGTCGCCAGCCGCTGTAGTACTTAAGAATGTAATAAACCGTGTCTTAGAAAGTAAACCCAGCTAATCCACATATCATGTATAAGTTTCCCTCAACCTTCAGTCTTGGAGTTTATTAATAACCTTTCCAGAAAAACCGAAGTATCCTTCTCTGGTGGACCATTTACTCCTTACAAGCCCACCGGCTGCGCCGGCCCGGCTACGCCGGGGGCCTTGGCCTGCGGCGCTGCGCCTTAGGCGCGGGCGCTGCGCGCCCTGGGCTACGCCCCTTTTTTGGAAAATAAAATATCAAAATCATATTGCTTTTTATTTCTTGTCAACATCTAGCTGTTCTCGCAAGTCCTTCGAGTTCTTCTTCTTCGAGTTCTTCTTCTTCTTCTTCTTCTTCTTCTTCTTCGAGTTCTTCGAGTTCTTCTTCGAGTTCTTCTTCGAGTTCTTCGAGTTCTTCTTCGAGTTCTTCGAGTTCTTCTTCGAGTTCTTCGAGTTCTTCTTCGAGTTCTTCGAGTTCTTTTTCGAGTTCTTCGAGTTCTTCTTCGAGTTCTTCGAGTTCTTCTTCGTGTTCTTCGAGTTCTTCTTCGAGTTCTTCTTCGAGTTCTTCGAGTTCTTCTTCGAGTTCTTCGAGTTCTTCTTCGAGTTCTTCTTCTTCGAGTTCTCCTTCTTCTTCGAGTTCTTCTTCTTCGAGTTCTTCTTCGAGTTCTTCTCTTTCGAGTTCTTCGAGTTCTTCTTATTCGAGCCTCTCATAAGCGGACTCACATCTCACACGCCGACATGGGGAAGGAATTCTTCAAATTTGCAGATTCTTCTTTTTCGAGTTCTTCGAGTTCTTCTTTTTCGAGTTCTTCGAGTTCTTCGAGTTCTTCTTCTTCGAGTTTTTCGATTTCTTCTTCGAGTTCTACTTCTTCTTCTTCTTCGAGTTCTTCGAGTTCTTCTTCTTCCTCTTCTTCGAGTTCTTCTTCTTCGAGTTCTTCTTCTTCTTCTTCTTCTTCTTCTTCTTCTTCTTCTTCTTCGAGTTCTTCCTCTTCTTCTTCTTCGATTTCCTTCGAGTTCTTCTTCTTCTTCGAGTTCTTCTTCTTCACCGTAGTTGGCGGTGTTACCGATTTACCACCAAACGCGAAGGGTCAGTTTATTTTTTACTTATATAGACAAGCCCACCGGCTGCGCCGGCCAGGCTCCGCCTGGGGGCTTTGACGAATCCCCGGCCATCCTTCCCAACCACCACCTGTGTGTGACCGAATTACCACCGGACGGCGTAAGCAACCATTAAATTTTTTTATATATAAATTTTCTTTGTTATTTTCTTTTTCACTTTTCTAGTTTTACAGTTTCTATGCGTAAACCGGATCAAAGAAATGAATGTATGATATTCACTATCCATGTACTTGTTAAATTATTTCAAACCATTCTAAACAAATATAATCGATGGAGTTGTGGGAGAGCATTTCCTGGGTATATTATTTACCGCCCATTCAGATGTATTAATCAGCGGGACAGAGTTTCTGTTCTTGATGTACCTCACTCATTTGTTTATGATAAGAGACCAATAACACCCTCTCATCTACCTCATCTACCTATGGTCCGCTACATGTTACAAGGGATTTGGTACAAAAATCCCTTTCACTATAGTAAAGTCATACACGTAGACGTAAATAATCTATGGTTATTCTCTTGATTGGACTTAATCGAATTTACTTCAGTTATGTGTGCATATATGGTAGGCTCAGAACGAGGATTACACATAGGCGAATTATTATATAATTTACATAAGTTCATCAAAGAATGTAATTGAATCTTTTTATATACTCTACTTGCCACCAGACGGTTCAATTCAACCAAGGGAAACCCCTCTTTAGAAAAAAAAAAAAAAGCAGACTGTGTTGGTAATAATTAGGAGTAGATTCACGACCTTGTTCAAAGTCCGATTTCCGTAAGCATTACCCAAGACAAGGATCACAATCCTCTTAAAAAGATTGACCTTTATACCCCAAAATAAAACACTGTGAGTTCAGTTGAGACCATCTATAATTTCGTAAGCTGGTCTTAGTTGTCTGGTGACCGGATGTCGAGTTCTTTACTCATAAAAATGTAGCTACCAAGGTGCTGTGGTTATATTTAGTAAGCTATATTCATATAGGTTTGATATCTACATTCATATTAGAATTGTATTAGTGAAGAAGTTCTTGACATCGATAAGTATCTCAGCTGCAGCACCAAAATCCAATAAATTGAGGCATTGTCGAAGTTGGCTCAGCACATCTTTTCATAACCCAATCAATTTCAAAGTGCCTTTACAGAATAGTTTTTTGGTTTGTATAAACAAACTTCGAGATTTTTTTAGCATATTGATACGAATATCATAAGTTTAATTGCCGATATTCCCATTTTCATTGAGAAAAGTATAAATACTTCATTTTCAATTAGAGCTTTGGATCTCGGCGTATGATTTATGCAAATGACTTTCCTACTTTATATATATATATATATATAAATGTATATATACATATATATATATATTTATATATATACATATATATATGTATATATATGTATATATATATATGTATATATATGTAAATATATTTATATATATATATATGTATATATATATATATATTAGTATATCTTTTTAAGCACCGGTGTGGTTTAGAAGGCGTACTTAATAGGTAAGCAATATAAACAAATTGAAAGTTAAATGAAGACAAAGATTTTTTCTTTCTTTTTAACAAGTTCCGCTGTCCAAGATACCACGGTGACGAAGATCAAGTATTAATTCCGCTGGAACATCTCTTTACATCTTCACCTGAGGCTATGTAATGGAAACTTATTTTGTTATATAATCATTCAAATGAACCAAATGTGTTGTAAGTTGTATGAATCTTTAAGAGGAACATTTAGTCACGAAAGGGCGCCCACTGGGATACAGCAGTATCGCGTGCAGGTGACAACCGTTAGAAATGTCAAACGCACGGGTTCGGAATTTGGTTACGGCGCAGATGTTGGTAGGGGCATTCACTCTCAGCACTGGTCTCTAACCACAGAAACCAAAGTCCTTTCGTAAGACACCTTTATATCCGTAGACAAGGGAATTTGAGACGTAAAACCGACTCTTCCTCTCACGAAATGACATCAAACCATTTTATCCTATAATTTACAATATGTCGTTAATAAAATCATCTAAAATTCTTAGAAAGAACTAGATGTTTATAAGATCTAATGAAGTGTTTCTTTCCTACTTTGTTATTGGGGATGTCTTACAGTTTGGCTCAAGAAATACTATCTTGTTTAGTTAAAGGAATTTATACAGTTGAGATGACAATTTTGCAATTCAATATGATTTATATAATTATGAGATTCTCCTACCAGATCTCGTAATGTCAAGCACAATATAAAATTACTAGATTCAATGTTCAGAAAATTATATTAAACTACAGCATATCACCATATGAAAAAAGTTCTATCAGGCCTATACATAGGTCACTATAATATTTCTATATGTGTGGGTGGTTAGTTATCATACTACCCCTGATTACACTATGAATGAAATAGAAAAAATATATAATGGTATTTTGAAATATATACTCTTCGTTCTTTGGCATTTGCAAGTACTACCCTCTGAGTACAGTTCACCAGGTACATTTCTGCCATACCGAAAATGAATTACATCTCTACCAAATACAGAAATTTACGTACATTTCTTTACACATTTACGCACACATATTCACGTCCCACAATATGATACTACTTGCCTAACTTTCACGATCCGTATGTGCTTATAAATACCCTTTGCTATAATGAAGTTAAAAGAGGTCAAAGCTTGGAGGCTCACAGAACGATGAATCATTATTATATATAACAAAATAAAAACTATTATGTTTGTTGATTTTGGGAGCACTTGGCTAAAAGGTAAAGAGACAGGAAATCGACTTAGTTATCTATTCACATCACCCATAACGAATGTGATGTTTACATAAGAACAAAAGAACAAAAGAAAAAAAAAGAGACTGCAAGAGACCATAAGGCCAGCAATAGGTAGTTACATGAAGGTTCATAGAATGATAAATCAGTATTACATATAATAAATTATAAGCTTTTATGTACTGTATATATTGCAGAGACAGGAAATCGATTCAGTTGTATATCTACATCACTCATAACAAATGTGAGGTTCACATGAGAACATAAGAATGAAGAGACTGCAATAGAGGTTAAGGCCAACAATAGGTAGTTCCAAGTCCTTTACCACCTGTCATTCCTATCCATAAAGTTATCGAATATTCTTTTAAAGGACTACAAAGGATTACAAAGGCGGAGCATGCCGACAGGAGACCTTTTGGTCCATATCTACAGCAGGTCGGATGCGAAAATGTATATATATATAATAATGATAAATAAATAAATAAATAAATAAATAAATAAATAAATAAATAAATAAATAAATAAATAAATAAATAGATAAATAAATAAATAAATAAATAAATAAATAAATAAATAAATAAATAAATAAATAAATAAATAAATAAATAAATAAATAAATAAATAAATGAAAAAATAAATAAACAAATAAATAAATAAATAAGTAAATAAATAAATAAATAAAAACTATAATCATGTAAATAATAAATAAAATACATAAATAAATGCATGGGTATAGTTAGATAATAAACAAACAGGTAAATAGTAAATATGGATAAATTAACATATAACTAATAATAAATGAGAATCAAGCAAATAATAATAAACAAACAGACAAATGATAACAAAACAAGCAGATATATAAGATAAATGATTGTCATTACAGCATCTTGCTTAGATGCTTATCTAAATGATTTTAAAGCTTCGAACTGAACAACATTGCACTGCCTTTGCAGGAAGCTTATTACATTCCTTAACTACACGGTTGACGAAGTTGTTTTTACCCATTTCCAAAATAAATCTATTTTCAAGCAGTTTCAGACCATTGTTTCTTGTCTGATTCTCATTCAGTATGAAAATTTTGTTACTTTTGATGTTGTCAGTTCCCTATAGAATCTTAAAGACCTGTGTCAAGTTACCTCTGAGTCTACGCCTTTTTTAAGGAAAACAGATTCATATGTTTTAGACGAACTTCGTATGATTTATTTTAGATATTTAGAATCAGTTTTCTAGTTTGCAGTTGTACTTTTTCCAATCTGTCAATGTCTTTAATGAGATTCGGTGACCATACGGAAACAGTATACTCCAAATGTGGACGAACTAACGATTTATGTGGCTTGTTAATGAGTGATGGATTTTTTAAGTCAAAAGATTGCGCAATCAGTCCTAGAATCTTATTTGCTTTCTCAGAGGCTGAAATACACTGCTTAGATGATTTGAGATCGTTACTGATAATTACGCCGAGATCTTTTTCACTATCCACTTTTGTTAACGAATTTCCAAATAACTTGTAATCGTATTTACTGTTATTTCTACCTATGTGCATTACCTTCCATTTACTTGTGTTAAATTTCAATAGCAATTTTTCAGATCATTGCTGTAATTTATCTAAATCCTCTTGAATATCCAATTGGTTTAAGTAATCATTTGCCATTCTGCACAGTTTTGCATCATCAACAAATTTTGAAACAATAGATTTTAGTCCGTGGTCTATCATTCATATACACTATGAATAGAAGTGGCCCAAGAATGGAACCCTGAGGAACTCCACTTGTAACATTTTTCCACCATGAAGTTTTTCCATTTATACAACTCTCTGTATTCAATCATTCAACCAATTACTAGTCCAACTTAATAGGCTACAACTTATTCCGTGTGAAGCTAATTTAGTAAGTAGTCTTTCGTGGGGGCACGGTATCAAAAGCTTTTGCAAAGTTTAGATATATTAAATCTATATTGTTTCTTTTGTCATAATTCGAAATAATTATATTGTAAAATTCGAGTAAGTTAGTCACGCAAGAACGTTTCCGTCTGAAACCATACTGGCTATCATTTATCAAACAGTTACTTTCTAAATGATGTTCGATATCATCTTTGATGATAGTTTCCATCATTTTTCCTACGATTGAAGTCAAACTTATAAGCCTGTAGTTATTTGGATTGTTTTTGTCTTTTTTTTCAATATGGGAGTAACGTTAGCTAGCTTCCATTTTCTAGATGTTTTTTTTTCAATAATTTCTAATGGAACAACAATCTCTTTTTTCATTTCCTTTAAGATTCTTGGATGCCAACCGTCAGGCCCAGGGGTCTTATTAACTTTGAGTTCCTCTATACACCTTTTAATGTTTTCTTTTCTTATATTTACCGTAGTAAGTTTACCCATCTTTTTTTACAGGTTTTAGTTTGGAACGAGTGGGTTTATATAGTCATCACCCGGAAGTACCGACCGGAAGTGTATCACACACCACTTAGAACTAACTGATCTGGAAGAAACCGGCTCTTACGTCACATAGTCAATCGACCGTTTCATTGGTCGAATGAGTTTACGAGTCAACCGGTGTGTACGTGACTTGTGATAGACATTCCTACAAATTTGATAACATCGCATGTGTTAATGGTGGAATTTGTACTTACATACAAACATACGAATAAGAATTAAAAAATAATGCACATAATACATGATAACATATATACCTGTACAATACCTGTACATAAGAATGGCACACATGGGTAAAACATGAAGCAAATTAAAATATTCATACATATAATAACGTAATAATCAAATTACATTACACTCTGCACTTTTGTTTGTAACTGTCGTAGCAATAAATCCTAATACCCTGGTGGCCCAATGCCTGTCACTAGAGCATTGTTTCTTGGATTTAAGATCCAGACTCATTATAGCTCCTAAGTCCTTTTCACATTCTGTATTCTTTACTATGACGTTATCTAAGCTATGCATATTAGCTGAGTTGCACAATCCTTCGTTTAATACATTGCACTTTGAGATTTTGAAGTTCATTTGCCATTTCTACGAACATACAAACAATTTATAAAGATCCTGCTGCAGTATCCCAGAATCTTTCACCGACCTAATATGGCGTTCCATTTTAATGTCATCCGCAAACTTACTAACATTATTACTAATCCCATTGTCCAAGTCATTTGTAGACATAACGAACAGTAAGAAAACCAAAACACCGAGCCCTGAGGAGCTCCACTAGTAACACTACCCCATTTAGATTTTACAATGTTAATGATATGCCGGCGTTTTCTGTCACTAACTCATGCTCTAATCCATCCAAATACTTTCCTTCCTCTGCCATGGGCCTTGATTGTATTTAAGAGTGTCTGGCGGGGCACCTTATCAAACGCTTTGCTAAGGTCATCATGACTATCATGGTTAGCTGCCGCCTTGTAGACACTAATGTAAATGCTTCCAGCGTTTTACTTGTAACCGACGTCAAACTGATTGATCTGAAGTTGCGCATAGATGATTTATCACCTTCTTTAAATACAGAAACGACGTTTGCCTGACCCAAATAAACAAGCACGAATCCAGAGTCAGCCGGCTTACTGCCTTTTTCCGTTAACTGCTCAGAGTTTTCAAATTTGTACTCATTTAGCATTCTCTGAAAAAATTCATGTGCAACCGGAGGTTTTGTAGCTTTAAGTCTATCGATCCGTTTGAGTATATCTTCTTTGTTAATGCTTATACTGGTTAGTGTATCTCTATCTTCACCACTGAAGATCGGATTACAATCAGGTACCTTATCTAACCTCTCTATCTCTCAAGACATCTTCGTCGTATTTAATTGGGCCTATCTTTTCCTTCTATTTAATTCTGTAGAAACAAAAGAAACATTTGGGATTAGATTCCAATTGTCCGGCAACCTTAATTTTGCAGGTACGTTTCATTCTACAAATTTCTTTTTCACCCGTCTAACCTTTCATCATGCTTTGCCCTAAGGTGTGTTTCTTCCATTTTCACTCAGCATAAAGCCCTCTATTTATTCCGATCTCATTTTTCAATCTATTCGTCATCTCTTTGGTTCTATTAGTTCCTGATCTAACTTTATTAAAGGGTATAGATTATTTGTTGGCTTCTAGACCCCTGACCTCGTTTGTGACCATCGACCTGACCTCGAAAGTAACATCACGTGTCGTGAACTCGGTCAGGTTCATTACCCCTAGGAGTGGTACCAAGCCTACTCAGGTACTTCCTCATTCCCTCAAAAAATTTCTTTTCAAACTCAGGTACTAATATAGCATTCTTACTACTCATTTCTTCCCATTTAATGCTAAATCGTATTTCTTTGTTATAATCACTGGTACCTGGTCAGTCACCCACTAATACGTTTCTTATTATATCATATTTGTTTGCTAAGACTATGTCCAATAGCTTCAATAGATTATCTTGCACCGCATAAGAAAAAAAAAATGTTTCATGATATCCCACTAAATTGTTCCAGATAATGTTCTTATAGTAAAAATATCCCATGAGCACAACATTATTGCACTGCGACGCTCTACAAATTTGTCGCAACAATGATTCAGGCTCTTTCATACTCAGGCTATGAGGTCTATAGAGAACACTAATGATAGGTTTCTTCTTCCTGTCTATTATTTCCACCCTAATTGATTCCGTGCCCAACTCATCCTTAATCTAACTGTTGATAATGAATTTAGCTGAGTTTTTAACGAAAAGTGCTACACATTCCCCTCCCTGCTTTGCTTCTCCAATTAGACTGTTAGATGATACATCAAATAAAGTAAAGCCAGAAAGACGCTGGTATGACCAATACTTTTTTCAATTTTCATAATATGAATAGCAGTAACCAAGAATATATATTTATATATATATATATATATATATATATATATATTATATATATATATATATATATATATACATACATATATATATGAAACGAACAAGTGCACAGGAACTAGTAAAGACAGACTCTTCAAAGGAGGGAGAAGCAGAAGGAACACTTAAAAGAAAAAAGTGTTTCGAGAAAGTGGAGGAGGCGAGAAAGTTGATGGAGACATTTAGTGCTAAGACCAGAGGCTCAGGAGGACTTTCATGAGACGGCCCAGGCAGGCATTGGTGTTGCGACGGCTTTAGTTCAATTAAGAACGAAGGCAGGTGCGCCTTGAACGCGTGAAAAGAGAAGCACACTTGGACTTAAAAACGAAAACGGTATCACTCATATCATAATTTCATTTCCTTGAAATATTCGAAAAAAAAGTGCGAATGAGCCGACGTTTGTAGACGCTGAGAATTAGAGTATTAGTCTAAGTAGGGAGTCAGGTTCTGAGAAGCATAGATTTCTATAAATGTCCGACTTGGTTTCTCTTTATGTAATATAGAATCAAAGATTAAGCGAAAGATCTTGAGCTGAATGATATAGCATAGAAAAAAGATGCAAGTAAGAGAAATGACGAAAGAAATCTGAGTAGGGATATATTCAGGAAAACAGAACAAAATTAGTGAGCAGAAGAAACATTAAGTTTCTAAATCAGTCATAAATCCTTCAAATTTACTTATGATTAATACAGACGATTTTGTACATAAAACTCACCATCATATCAAGAAAGAGCACCATTAAAAATGGTGATGCTACACTAAGGGAAAATATATCAAAAGAAATTCCACAAATATGAGAAAATAACAATCGACTTTCTACATCCAGGTTGGTTGTTGATTGGTTGACTAAGATACCTTCAGCATGATTTTGCTGTCATGCAGTATTATTTAGCCTAGGTTGGTATATATATATATATATATATATATATATATATATATACATATATATATATATATATATATATATATGTATATATATATATATATATGTATATGTATAGATATATATACATATATTGTATATATACATATACATATATAAATATATATATAGATATAGATATGGATATATACATATATATATATATATACATATATATATATATACATATATATATATATATATACATATATATATGTGTGTGTGTGTGTGTGTGTGTGTGTGTGTGTGTGTGTGTGTGTGTGTGTGTGTGTGTGTGTGTGTGTGTGTGTGTGTGTGTGTGTGTGTGTGTGTGTGTGTGTGTGTGTGTGCGTGCGTGTGTGTGCGTGTGTGTGTGTGTGTGTGTGTGTGTGTGTGTGTGTGTGTGTGTGTGTATATATATATATATATTTATATATATAATATATATATATATATATATATATATATATATAAATGTTTATATATATATATATATATATATATATATATATATATATATATATATATATATATATATATATATATATACCCAGTCTGGGGCTTTGGCTGCACATTTTTGTGGCAAAGTAGCTTGCAGTTGATACTTTAGGATCTATATGGGGCACCCCTACGGAATAGAGAGACACATAATTTTGTTTGTGATAGAGAAAGACTGTTCATAGAGAAATGATGACACTTTTATTATACTGCGACTGTCTCTCCGTTATGCTGTACCCCAACCCATTGTTACTGTCCTGTACCACTTCTCTGAATTTTTTTTTTTTTTTTTTTTTGCCTACCCTCTGGTGGGGGAAAAGAATGCTGCCACCAAGTCTTCCTACTTGAGTCGTACAAGGCGACAAAAACGGGACGGGGTTTTGGACTAGGAATCCTAATACCGG
The DNA here is from genome assembly GCF_046742065.1 of Oratosquilla oratoria. Lineage (NCBI taxonomy): Eukaryota > Metazoa > Arthropoda > Malacostraca > Stomatopoda > Squillidae > Oratosquilla > Oratosquilla oratoria. The sequence goes on along the minus strand of NW_027467624.1, from coordinate 87,781 downwards.
TAGCCCCACAGTGGACATTCCTAAAAAAAAAAGTAAAGGCATAAGAGGGTCTAAGAGTTTTCCGACCAGTACCCTAAGGTTTGGATATTTTAATGTGCGTGGTTGTGGTACAGATGAAAATATAAGGGAGGAGATAGGCAGTATGTTTGTGAGAAGAAAGATGGATGTGTTGGCATTGAGTGAAACTAACTTGAAACGAAGGGGCGAGTGTGAGTTTGGGAGTGTAGTTGGGAGGTTCTCAGGAGTGCGAGGGAGAGAAGGGGTGGCTATACTAGTAAGTAAAGAGATAGGTAAGTGTGTAATTGAGTGAAAGAAGGTTTCTTGAAGGTTAATGTGGATGAAGGTGAAGCTGGGAAGAGAGTTATGGGTTTTTGTAAGTACGAATGGGCCTGGTGGTGAGAAGAGCGTAGAGGAAAGGGAGGCTTCTTGATTGGATTTAAATGAGTTCATAGAGGGATTAGGGAGAAACACCAATGTAGTTGTATTGGGAAACCTTAATGCTAGGGTAGGAAATGAAGAAATACACGGAGTGATTGGGAAGTATGGAGTTCCAGGAAAAAATCGTCGTGGAGAGTTGATAGTGGAGATGTGTCAATAAAGAGGGTTGATAATGGCAAATACATTGTTTAGGAAGAAAGTCCTGCATAAGTACACATGGAAGAGGGTGGTGGATAGAAGGGTGGCAGATAGAGCATTGATGGACTATGTAGTGGTAACCAGGAGTATAGTAGGAAGAGTTAAGGATGTACATGTTCTAAGGGGAGAGAGTGGGGGAATATCAGATCATTTTTTGTTGGAAGGTAAGTTGAGAGATGAGAGTAGGTGGAGAAAGAGGAAAAAGGCAAAATGTAGGGAGGTGCTTAGAGTGAACTGCTTAAATGAGAAAGAAAAGGAGAATGAGTATAAAAAGAAACTGAGAGAGGAGTGGGAGGGAGTGAAGGATAGAGTAGAACTAGGAGTGGAGGAGGAATGGTTCAACTAGGGAATCATAAAGTGTGCAAAGATGGTGTGTGGAACAAGGAGGACGGGAAGAAATAGAAGAAAGGGTAGTGAGTGGCGGGATGAGGAAGCGAAGAAGGGTGTAGAAGAGAAGAAGCAGGCTTTCATTGGTTGATTATAAATCAGGACGAGGGAATCGTATTAGAGGTACAAAGTAAAGAGAAGAGAAGTAAAGCATAAGACAACAGAAGTAAAGAGTAGAGCAGATGTGAAATGGTGTAAGAGTATGACAGAAATTTTTGAAAGTAATAAAAAAAATTGGAAACAAATTAAAAGAGGAAGAGGAGGCGAATCAAGTAGAGAAGACAAGGTAAAAGGTACAGATGGAGAGATGATAATGGAAGAGAAGGCAGTGAGAGGGAGGTGGGTAAATTATTTTAGGACTTTGCTAAATGTGAAAGAGGATAGGGATGGAAACGTAGTTACAGTGGGAAACGCTAAGAAATTGACCGTGATGAGAGAGGAAAATGGAGGACAAATAAGGAAAGACGAAATGAAAGCACCTGTTAAGATGATGAAAGCAGGTAAAGCACCTGGGTTGGATGGATGCCATGGAGAATGTCTGAAAAAAGGAGGTACAGTTATGGAGGCCTGGCTGGTTATCTAATGTTTGTTTAAGAGAGGGTATAGTGCCGCAGGACTGGAGAAGGGCCTGTATAGTTCTGCTTTACAAGGGAAAGTGGACAAGTGTGAGTGTAGTAGTTTCAGAGGGATCAGCTTGTTCAGTGTAGTTGAGAAGTCTTAAGGGAGGGTCTTGATTGAGAGGATTAGGAGAGGGTCATAGGAAGTCATTGGTGAGGAACAGTGTGGATTTAGGACAGATAGGAGTTGTGTAGATCAGATTTTTGTGGTAAGACAGATGTGTGAGAAAGCTATAGGAAAAGATAAGGATTTTTTTTGGGCGTTTATGGATCTGGAAAAGGTTTATGATAGGGTAGACAGGAAGGCACTGTGGGAAGTTTTGCAGATATATGGGATTGGAGGAAAGCTGTTTAGAGCAGTCAAGAGTTTTAACGAGAGTAGTAGAGCCTGTGTTAGGATAAGAAAAGGAGAGAGTGGTTTGAGGTAAAGGTGGGACTTCGTCAGGGATATGTTATGTCGCCTGACTGTTCAATTTATACATGGATGGGGTGGTGCTAGAGAGTTGAATGCAATGTTAGTGGGTCGAGGATTGAAGATGGTTAAAGAAAATGGAGAAAAGTGAGAGATAAGCCAGTTGTTGTTTGCTGACGACACTGCGCTTGTAGCAGGATCCTTCTCTTTCTAATTGTAATTTTTCTCTTTCCTTTTCTTTTTCCCATTCTCTTTCCTTTTCTAATCTTTCTCTTTCTAATTGTAATTTTGAATTTTCTAATTGATATTGATATTGTAGTCTTAATTGTTCCAGTTGCATATTGTCTGCTGGTTTGGTTGTCGGAGATTGCCTGGTAGGAGACTGTTCAGTGCTAAGAAACCTGGCCGTTGCTCCATCCTGGTCTTTAGGGAATGTTAAGCTGAGGGTAGTCGGTGTATCTTTGGCTAGGGTCTCTATTATTCCTAACTAAACCAGCTGTTCAACCACTATTTTCTTTATTACTGTTTTTGTCTGGTGAGACTGAATGTCTATTTCATAGTATCTTGCTATGTCCTTCCAATCATCTTTTGTAACTTGTCTCTGTAAAGTTACATACGAGGGATTGGCCAAGAAATCTTCCAAATTGAACATTTTACTGAAACTTGAGAACTAGTCGTAACTAGTTGTTGATAGATTAGGACGTGTGGGTTTAAACAAGAATAGCCCTTTGATAACTAAAACAGGCCCTCTAATTCCGATGATCGTCATACCCATTAATCTAGCCTATGATTTTGTTCGTGTAAAAAGATGCTCGTCTATACAGAAATTGATTTGATAGCGAGTGATACTTCATATAGAGACTTGAATGGATACTTGGATACTTGGATGGAGTATTCGATTGAAACAGGCATCCAACTAAAGATACTTGAACGAAGTGAAGTGAGACTTGGGTAAGAATGAATACTCCGATATTTGAGGAGTGGAAAGAAACACTATCAAATCTTAACCACTGATAGAATCCATTAGTGTGGGCCAAACACTTAAATTGAATGAATTCAATATGGCTGCTAGTCCTGCTTATTGTAAGTAATTTTGCGGTGTGTACCAAACAGGTCGTTTATTCCCGCAAGACTTTAAACGACACTTACATACAAAATAGATGGGAAATGAGATATGTAGAAAATATAGAACGGGTGAGACTAAAACCTGGCACGTCGAGTCGTCTGTTATCCAAGCAATAAATATTACAATCCAGAGGGGGTGAAGCTGGCAGCTAGCTAGAGGCGGGTCTCTTGAGTCTTAGAAATGTCTAGCTTATGCTCGTATAGGAGATCTAGGCTGACGTTTTGGGCAATGATTGGCTGAGGACGGTTGTTTAGGCCGAACTGCCGAACTATCGCTTTACTGCGGAGCGACCCAAGTGGGGGAGGGGGAGAAGGCTGACTGCTCGTTACTTCGAAGTAGGAAGATAGTGGTAGTTAGAAGGATGTCATTCAGATGAATGGGTACATTGACACCCGGATGGGGTATCAAGTCACCTGGCTAGCGGTAGTATCCTGACAATATACATATACATATATACATATACATATACATATACATGCAATAAAAACACTAGGAGCGTGTGTTCACAAATGCGTAAGTAACCACTAGGAAAAGTAAACTAACGAAGCAGAGCCCTTTCGTATAATTACATCTTCAGTGCAGATACAAAGAAGGAATTATAAGATGAAGAAACAAGGTACAGAATATATGACATAGTGAAGAGGGCATTCGGAGAGGTAGTGGAAGAAGTACACGTGACGGACGTTTGGGCCGTCCTGGTAGCCAACAAGTATGGGACGTTTGGGCCGTCCTGGTAACCAACAAGTATGGGACAACTGCTCATAATTTATATTACAATTTAAACAATTTTGAAATTTCATGAGAAATAAAACTATCTAATTTGTACAAACCTTGATGAAGATTAACATTTATCCCCTTACTAGATTTGATCAAACTGCATTCAATTAAATTTCTTTCTGTTATGTTGTTGTTGTATGTGATGACTTTAGCGTTATCCCAGTCAACTGGGTGGTTAAAATGGTTCATGTGGTTGAATATACCGCTAGATTGGTTTCCCTCTCTAACGTATTTCTTGTGTTGATTGATTCGTGTTGTGAGTGTTTTAGCAGTCTGACCAACATAAAACTGATTACATGATTTACAAGGTATTTTGTACACACACCCTCTACCACTATTGGCAGAATTATTTACGAGCAGTTGTCTTACAATATTCTTATTATTAAAAACTATATCAATGTTAAATTTACGTAATATATTTGGAATATTTTGTAGGTTCTCTTGGTACGGTAAAATTAGCAAGTTATTCATATTGAAAGTTTGAGTTGACCTAAGGTTATAAAATGTCCTTTTAGCACGATTGTAAGCTTTGTCAAGAACATGTGTGGGGTATTGTAGCTTAGTACCAATGTCGTAAATTCATCTTATTTCATCATCGATGTACTCTGGGCTGCAAATGCGTAGGGCCCTGAGGTACATCGACGAAAAAACAGATATCTTTACGCCATCAGGGTGTGAGGAATAATAGTGTATATATGAACAAACATTGGTTGGTTTGCGATATACACTAAACTTCAACTCACTTTCACGGCGGTAGATATTACAATCAAGGAAAGGCAAAATACCTTCATTCTCTATCTCCACCGTGAACTTAATGGAACTGACCAAATTATTAAGCTTACATAAAAAATCATTTACATTATCTTGAATGGGCCACAGACATAGGATGTCATCAATGTACCGCATCCATGTAATGTTGGGGGGAATGATCTTACTTGAAATTTTGGTTTAAAAAAAATCCATACATAAATTACTCAATACGCGGGAGAGAGGATTACCCATGCTCATTCCAAATTTCTGAGAATAGAGTTTATCATTAAATTGGAATTTGCAATCTTTAACACACAATTTGATCAGTTCAATTAAGGTGCCTGAAGGTAATGGTAAATCGTGCAAATCATGTAATTAGTTTTATGTTGGTCAGACTGCATAAACACTCACAACACGAATCAATCAACACAAGAAATACGTTAGAGAGGGAAACCAATCTAGCGGTATATTCAACCACATGAACCATTTTAACCACCCAGTTGACTGGGATAACGCTAAAGTCATCACATACAACAACAACATAACAGAAAGAAATTTAATTGAATGCAGTTTGAT
>NW_027467624.1:65000-67500 GCF_046742065.1 Oratosquilla oratoria | reverse complement strand
ATATATATATATATATAATTTTATCAAATTCATCTTTGTCGATCTAGGTGATATTTCAAATATCTTGTCATAAAAGCAATTGCTTGAAGCCATCTTGTAAGTAATATGCAAATTGAAACAACGATCCTTTTCTGACAAATAGAAAACATTATTAAAAATGTTTTGGTTTTATTTTGTTGTGTTTTTTTTTCTATTTTCTATTTTTTTCTATTTTCTGTTGCTTACTTTTTATTTTTTTCTATTTTCTATTTTTATTATTATTTTCTTCTATTTTTTTGTCTAATTTCATCACTAGAAATCGAGACCTGAATCCACTCAATTATATTCAGGTAAACCTTTGTTCTTTCTCCAATGGCTAAAACCAATATTCCTAGAATAAAAATGCAAGCTATTTTGTCCCCACAAATAGTGGGAACTGCACGCAAGACCCATTGCATGCACCAAGACTAAAATAGGTTTGTGTTTTGAAACGATGAATGGTATAGGAGACCAATCGTCAAGATATTAACTTGAAAAGTTACGATTAGTTCCATCGTTAACATATCGCTATCTTGGTCTCATGAAGAATGACGTCATACAAAATTATGTGCCTTTTTCAGTGACGACACTAAAATGAGATCCAACAACGAAGAGTCATCGTAAATTTTGAGCTCCTAGTGCTATGTACTAGGACAAGTCCTGTGTTGGAATGATATACAACGCCAATAGCCGCATCCATTCTGGATAAGAGTGGTCTTTATGGTAGAAATTGCGATCCTTATGTTGAAGACTTGGGAGGTGATTTATTTGCCAAGGGTTCTTTGTCCGATCACAATCTAGTCTGCCTTTTCTGTTTAAGAAGTTGATGGGTTTCATCACGAACTGGGAAGCCAAATATGCAGGCATTTTTTTTTAGATCCAAGCAGCGAGAGGTAAGCACCAAAGAATCATTTGTGCAGGAAAGAGAGGAAACAAAACTTTTATGAAGTTTTGTTCTCGCGTGTCTTTCTTCCTTCGTATTTATTTACTTATTTATATGTTTATTTATTTATTTATTTATTTGTTTATTTATTTATTTATTTATTTATTTATTTATTTATTTATTTATTTATTTATTTATTTATTTATTTATTTATTTATTTATTTATTTATTTATTTATTTATTTATTTATTTATTTATCTATTTATTTATCTATCTATTTGTTTATTTATTTATTTATTTATTTATTTATTTATTCATATATATATATATATATATATATATATATATATATGTATATATATATATATATATATATATATATATATATATATATATATAAATATATACATATATATATACATACATACATATACCAAGGCTTTTTTCCCCTAACAAGGGAGGTATCCAAAAAGGGAAAGGCATAAAATCATTTCCACCCATTCCATCCCTGAAAACACTCCACACCTCTCCACCCTCCCTCTTATCTGAGCACCTCCTGGATGATGGGTCATCCCTGCACCTTGTCCACTGCCCTGGGTCAGAAGCAGTGTCGCAGGACACAACACATCCACAGCAAGGCCGCTTCATTAAATCGGCGACCCCCCCCCCTCTCCGTCTCCCCATTGCATAAAAGGAGAGGACGGGGAGAAATCCCTTCGGTCTGCGTCAAATTTTGCTCACACATACTACCTCACCCCCCTTCCCCCCGCCCATTCCACCTCATGCAATCGCAACATCATCCATATAAAACCATTCTCCATTCACCCCTGTCTTCTGTCCTCTCCCGTTCTTCCTCAACAGACATTCCCCTCTTCCCCAAAGCCCCCTTCACCCCATCCATCCACCTCATCCTAGGACGTCCCCTCATGTTCACTCCCTCCACATCTGCCTTCCATACCTCTTTTACTAGTCTTTCTTCACTCATTCTTTCCATGTGTCCAAACCATCCTAATATTCTTTCATCAACCCTATCTCCCAGCTCCCTTTCCACTCCTGTTCTCCTCACCTCCTCATTTCTCACCCTATCTAGCCTAGTAACCCCATCGTACTTCTCAGACACCTCATCTCAAACACATTCAAACTCCTTCTCTCTTCTTCTCTTATGTTCCATGTTTCTGTCCCATACAGTGCTGTTGGCACAATCACTCCTTCATACAGTCTCCTCTTAGTATCCATTCCCAAATGTCTATTCCTCATTACACTATTTAATCCACCAAGGCATTTACTCGCTTCTCTCAATCTACATTCTACCTCCACCTTCACTCCACCTTTTCCTGCCACACTTGCACCCAAGTATCTAAAATTATCCACTTACTCCAGTCGCTCTCCCTTAATGCTCACTTCCAGTCTATTGCCACTTTCACCCTTTGTACATCTCATCACCTTACTTTTACCCACATTTATCTTTAGCTTTCTTCTATCACATACTCTCCCAAACTCTACCACCAACTTCCTCAATCCCTCCTCCGATCCTGCCACAAGCGCAGTGTCGTCCGCAAACAACAGCTGGCTCATCTCTTACTTTTCTCCATTTTCACT
>NW_027467624.1:40000-42500 GCF_046742065.1 Oratosquilla oratoria | reverse complement strand
TTTAATTTATTATTAATATGATTTTTTTTTTCTTTTTTTTTTTTTGCATCCGACCTAGATATGGATCAAAAGGTCTCCTGTCGGCATGCTCCGCCTTTGTAATCCTTTGTAATATATATATATATATATATATATATATATATATATATATATATACATATATATATACATATACATATATATATATATATATATGAGAGAGAATGTGGTGGAAGGGCAAACGAAGATGTGTTAGGAATAGAGTTTATTGCCCTAACGTTGCGACCAACTTGGTCGCAACGTTAGGGCATAAACTCTATTCCTAACACATCTTCGTTTGCCCTTCCCCACCCACATTCTCTCTCATTTGTGAAATAATCTTATATATATATATATATATATGTATATATATATATAATATATATATATATAATTATATATATATATATATATATATATATATATATATTACGTTCTTATGGACGTCGCATGAATGTGTTCCAAGGAAGAATACTGTAAAACAAGACTCAAGATATAAACAGAAAATGATGCTATGAGAGAGAATTTTCTTTATTAATCCTATTATGAAATGGGCAAGCAGTTATATATTAATGCTCTAAGTCTATTATAACAATGTTCGAATATGAGAATAAGGTATATGTGTAGGACTTGTTATTATGTAACCGCCTCTAATACTTGTTATTATATCACCGCCTCTAATACATGAAAGGGAATACCTGTGTTTAGTATAACAATTATTTGAACATCTGTGATATGTAAATATGTTCAATAAGTCTATTATAACAATGTTCGAATATGAGAATAAGGTATATGTGTAGGACTTAATATTATGTAACCGCCTCTAATACTTGTTATATAACCGCCTCTAATACACGAAAGGGAACACCGGTGTTTAGTATAATAATTGTTTGAACATTTGCAATATATAGATATATTCAATAAGACGTAATATTGACTTTTCATGAAAAAATATAAGTTCTACAAGACTCATGTACCTCAGTTTGCAAACGGAACACACTACACAAATATAAGAATTATATTTTTGGATCGCTGAATTGTAGCGGTGCATTTGAATATAACATAAATTTGCAGGAACACACCAATAAATACAATGACCAAATCAAGAGTTATTTGATAAAAAAAAAAAAAACTCTAGGATTTTTTTCACGCCTTCATGCGTTGCCCTTGAGTAGTGACAAGTATGTATTGCACTTTCAAAAGATCTTGGAGCTACAATGGTGACCAGAATAAGGTTACATTAGAAACGTATCCTGAACAACGATAATTGATATTAAAATATGTTTCACGCAGAACGCGATGCATGTGTATGTATGCTATGCATGCATGTTTATTCTGTTTGCAATTACTTTGGTTGATTTTGCACAAGGATTGCAAATAGGCGTGCCAAGCTACCCTAAATCCATTGCTGTTACGTGTAGTTTATCTCTCAACCCATTTGAGAACTGTCTGGGAGTAACTATATATTTTGTATTACATTAATTGTAACACGGTATTATTTTGGTCCGAGCAACCAAAGTGGTCTGACTTACAAACTCAAAGGTATTTGTAAGGCCACTGTGTATCTAAAAAAAACTTCAAAATTGAATGCTATTTTCAAATATCAGAATTTCAGTGGTAAATCACTGATAACGGCTTACATTAAGTAAGGTCTTATTCTAGTTCATATTTGCTATCTAATCCATCACTTAAACTAAGTGCTTCATTAGCATATCTATGATGTAGATTGTCACGCAATCAAAGTACATTATTCCCTCTTTGCTTCGAAAATATTCTGAAAGGTTGTATCAATTTACCTTCGAGTAAGAGTAAAATTAAATTCTAATTACTGTAAAGCCCCCTTTAGGTATTTTGTTCATGTTTTTGTTTCTTTTAAATTGCATTCTAAACCTTGTGTTCGTTACTTATCACTCACCTAACTTAGAGTGAATTGGACACAAATTTCGTTGCACCAATAGGCCCCGGACTAGAGTACATATTACATGCGTAATTATGGAAACCATACAATTAACTTTTCATTCATTCAGTAGCTACTAAACGTAAAGATTGCTCTCATGTAAGGAAATGGCACATATACTGATCAAATTACGATGATTGGAAAAAGGCAAATTTTTTTACTTAATTGAGTACAAATTCAAAGATAACACACTATGAAATGAACAATAGGTTAAAATTGAATATAGAAGTAGCTGGAAATACGATGTTCTTCCCAACCTTTCAGTTTTTGTTTTTGCTAACAATAAAATCCATTTACATTCTCCTTTGTCACCTAACAATTTTCCATCAAGTGGGAAGCAGGTGTCCTTGTAGTGAAACTTGGAATTTAACTCTCATGAAAGATGTATCATATTGGCAATCCCCGCTGATATTGACGGTTTTGTTAATAATATACCTTCGTTCCTGCATGACGCCACTCCTAACACTCAAGCTCCACCAGCAAAAAGTTCTCTTCTGCTGGCGCTCTGTCTTGGTTTTGGCTGAG
>NW_027467624.1:22500-25000 GCF_046742065.1 Oratosquilla oratoria | reverse complement strand
CAAGGGAGTATATACATATATACATATATATATATATATATATATATACATATGTATATATATAAATATATATATACATATATTTATATATACATATATATATATATAGTCTCAATTATCATTTATATGTACTTAAAAATGCTCTAAGAAGGGCGTAATATGCAATATGAACTTCGGTAATCTTTTATTTTGACTTAATAAAAAACAAAGATCCACTTTGAGAAAGGTTAAATCCTTTAACAAGAAGCTTATTCTTGCACAAGTAGCGGTCAAATTTAATTGTGTATGTATTAAGGAAGATCTGCTACCCACCTTCACGAATATATATATATATATGTATATATATATATATATATATATATATATATATATATATATATTTATATATATACATATATATATTTATTTATATATATATATACAGTATATATATATATATATATATATATGTGTGTGTGTGTGTGTGTGTGTGTGTGTGTGTGTGTGTGTGTGTGTGTGTGTGTGTGTGTGTGTGTGTGTGTGTGTGTGTGTGTGTGTGTGTGTGTGTGTGTGTGTGTGTGTGTGTGTGTGTGTGTGTGTGTGTGTGTGTGTGTGTGTGTGTGTGTGTGTGTGTGTGTGTGTGTGTAAACACATATTTTATGTTTATGTGTAGAGAGAAAGAGAAGTAGGGAGAGAGAGAGAGAGAGAGAGAGAGAGAGAGAGCGAAGCAATATCCTCCATTTTCTCTCTATGAGGAGTTTATCCTGAAAAATGTGTAACATTATATGGACGAAGACCTTGTTGTTTCCACCTAGTGGTTACATTTCCTTATTGTCGTGCTGCATCGACATCATTTCATACATTACGCGATTACTTTAACTCTACACCATTGCGACGTTCATTGATCCCTTCCGGACCAGGTGACACTCTTATTTTTAGTCTGACTGCCGCTATCGTAGCTATATCCATGACCCTTCTTCATTTGATTCCTGCGGTACCGGTTGGCACATTGTCTTTTGATTGACGAGTTAAACACCATATGAGGACGGAACCTTTATTTGTACGACGCTTTGCTTATTACAGCTTTTCAAGTACTTGAAAAATCTGTAATAAACGAAACGTCGTACAAAGAAAGGCTCCGTCCTCATATGGTGTTTAACACGTCAATCTAGCCGGCAACTGCTACTTTCATGAAAATTGTCACAACACCGAGGACAGAATGGAACCTTTATACGGTCGCTATGAACGTGCTTTGAGAAAGGCTTATAGCTTGCGGAATAGGCGTAACTTCCTTCATGACTGCATTGAGGAAATGGTCGCCCCCAGGTCTACGCCGAAACAACTTCTCCAATTTGACCACCCCTGTCCACCAAGGTCACCCAGGCTTTCGAAAAAGCCAAGAAATGTACTTGAAAAAGCTGTAATAAGCAAAACGTCGTACAAATAAGGGCTCCGTCCTCATATGGTGTTTAACTCGTCAATCTTGTCGGCAATTGCTACTTTCATAAACATTGTCTTTTATTAAGAGATCTGCACTCTGCACCTGCGTGTCCCGAATACTGGGCAAAGGTGCACCGTTGGTGGTATTTAAGCACATATTACAGATCTCTTGTAATGGTTTTAGACATTGGCTATGTACCAGCAAATTTAACTCCTTCTTTCCTGGCGGCTCCTCTGAGGTGCGTAAGCTGTAAAAGTAAAATTCTACATGCAACGTAGTGCAAGATATGATAAACTTAAATCTACAAGTAAAAAAAAAAGAAATATTTGGCAGAGGTAACACCCTTCGAGGACGAAGCCTCATTAGCAATGTGCTCATTAGAACTCTCTCAAGCATAACGACGTATTTTACGACCTCTTAGTATATATACAGTTTGTAATCTAAGTCCATGTATCTAAGAAAAACCTCTAACGAGCCAAACGCTGCACCGCTGATAAAGGCTTCGTTTTCTCACGCTGTTGTTTCTGAAGTAATTGTCGTTAACTGTCGTTTTCATTCATAGCGGCGTTTCTGCGGCATCATCTCACGTCCTGTACACAGTGGAGTACATTCATCCCTTCAGGGACTTTTCCCCCACTCCACCACCACTCCACACCCTCCACCAGATGAATCGTTGTTTAGTTTCGTTTCACAAAAAGGGGTCGAGATGAAATCTAATCTTGCACAAACAAAAACCAAAGAACTCACACTGTAGTTTCACTTCAACCCTTTCTTGCTGCGATGACGCCCTCAGCTGCTCCTGCTAATGCATAGTAAATTGGTTCATTTCTCGATGGAATGGTGACTTTTACAGATTTTGTTCTACTTGACGCCAGGCTGTTTTAGTCAACCGAGGGCAGGAAATCATAATGCAGGAGTTGATTTCTATGGATGTAGGACAATCGTTAACCATTTAACCTGTGATTCAATCCTCAGTCAAATATAATCGCTTGAATTTAAACGGAACAAAATCTATCAAACTCGTTATCAAACTAGATTATTTAAAGGGTAGAATATAGATATTCTATGTACAGTTACTGC
>NW_027467624.1:17500-20000 GCF_046742065.1 Oratosquilla oratoria | reverse complement strand
TATATATATATGTTTGTATATATATATATATATATATATATACACGAGTGTGTGTGTGTGTGTGTGTGTGTGTGTGTGTGTGTGTGTGTGTGTGTGTGTGTGTGTGTGTGTGTGTGTGTGTGTGTGTGTGTGTGTGTGTGTGTGTGTGTGTGTGTGTGTGTGTGTGTGTGTGTGTGTGTGTGTGTGTGTGTGTGTGTGTGTGTGTGTGTGTGTGTGTGTGTGTGTGTGTGTGTGTGTGTGTGTGTGTGTGTGTGTGTGTGTGTGTGTGTGTGTGTGTGTGTGTGTGTGTGTGTGTGTGTGTGTGTGTGTGTGTTTATTTCAGAAGAGCACATAAATTTCTAACTTTTTCCTTATCTCAATTGAAGATTGAGTTAGAAAGAGAAAGTTTTGAATATAAATGGCGAATATTTCAACCACTTAAGATTTGTGGATGACATTATTCTTATCTAAGAAAGATCAAAAGACTTGCAAGATATGCTGAGTGATATGAACAAGGAAAGTCTCAAAGTAGGTTTAAAATAAATAAGAATGTAACCAAAATAAAGTTCAACACGGAAGTACAACGTAAGAAGATTATAATTGATGGTGAGAGTCTTGAAAAATTTTAGTTGTATAATTATTTAGGTGAAATGGTGAAAGTGACCAAATATCATGATAACGAAATAAAAATACGTATTGCAATTGCTTGGAAAGTGTTTAGTAAGAATTATAAAATCCTGAGAGGCTCTCTACCTCTATGTCTGAAACGTAGAGCTAAGGACTGCACAGAGGAGAATGGAGAGATCAATGACGGGAATAACTCTGAGAGACCGAAAGAAAATAAGTTGCGTGAAAAAGTAGACTAAAGTGAAAGATACAGTTGAGGCGGTGAAAGATAAGAAGTGTAATTTGGGAAGGTAAGCTGGTGCGAACTATTGGCGAGCGATGTAGCAAGTCTGTTACTGATTGGACGCCGCGAGATGGAAAGCGTGTAAGAGGGAGACCAGACAGGTGGTGGTGAGACGAGATAGAAAAGTTTACAGGAGTTACGTGGCAGAGATTGTCGCGGTCGTGCGATTAATGGAAGGCTATAAAGGAGGCCTCTGTATATATATATTTATATATTGTATGTATACATATATATATATATATATATATATACATAATATATATATATATATGTATATTATATGTATATATATACATATATACATATATATATATATATATATTTATATATATGTATATATGTGTGTGTGTGTGTAGATAGATAGATAGATAGATAAATAGATAGACTGATAGATAGATAGGTAGGTATATAGATATATGTATGTATGTATGTATGTATGTATGTATGTATGTATGTATGTATGTATGTATGTATGTATGTATGTATGTATGTATGTATGTATGTATGTATGTATGTACGTATGCATGTATGTATGTATGTATGTATGTATGTATGTATGTATGTATGTATGTATGTATGTATGTATGTATGTATGTATGTATGTATGTATGTATGTATGTATGTATGTATGTATGTATGTATGTATGTATGTATGTATGTATGTATGTATGTATGTATGTATGCACTGTATGTATGTATGTATGTATGTATGTATGTATGTGTGTATGTATGTATGTATGTATGTATGTATGTATGTATGTATGTATGTATGTATGTATGTATGTATGTATGTATGTATGTATGTATGTATGTATGTATGTATGTATGTATGTATGTATGTATGTATGTATGTATGTATGTATGTATGTATGTATGTATGTATGTATGTATGTATGTTGGTGTACTGGTAGATTAGCCAGGGTATTCAAGAAGAAGCCATTCCACACATGCGCCCATGTTTTAGCCGTGGGAGGAGCGTAGTGCAGGAATATACCAGGTTTTCAACGTCCGACGGCCGAAAGCTAGAATTCATAAAGGTCATATTGTCTTTATTTGCCAAGCCAAAGGCTGACATAACTAGCCACATCACAGAGCGACTGGCAGATGAAAAGTTTTTACGTTAATGTCTATCTATTGAAAGTCTTTTTCACACCAAATGACAACCAGGTGAGGAAAGATGGCTTCCAGCTGTTGCTTGATAAAGAGAACAGGCCATGTAGGGCGTTCTTATTAAAATAATAATGAAGGCAATTGCATTTTATAAGGCATTTGCATAGCCTCACGGAACGATAATTGTATTACGAGTACAATTGACATTGAAAAAGACGCTGTGATGAAGAGAAAAATACACAATAAAACAGAAATTATATAAAAATATGAGAGGGACCCTGAGGTTACCATTTTTTTCTGTAATGAAACATGGAACCACATGATTTGATATTAGAAAAAATAAAAACAGACAGCACCAGAATCATGGTTGGATTTCATTTCAGGTTATTACAATGGTTGGAAGAAGTTTTTTTGGCAACTGTTTCGTTTTATATATATTTCTGCAAGCTTAATGTTCTTGATACACCCTGTGCCCAGACGATTTTATTATATTTAAGACTG
>NW_027467624.1:7500-15000 GCF_046742065.1 Oratosquilla oratoria | reverse complement strand
TGATTATGTTTTTGCTTTTGTTCTTGTTCTTGCTATGCTTTTGTTCTTGTTCTTGTTCTGTTTTTGTTCTTGCTCTTGTCCTTGTTCTCGTTCTCGTTCTTGTTCTTGTTCTTGTTTTTGTTCTCGTTCTTGTTTCGTTCTCGTTCTTGTTCTCGTTCTTGTTCTTATTCTCGTTCTTGTTCTCGTTATTGTTCTCGTTCTTGTTCTTGTTCTTGTTCTTGTTTTTGTTCTTGTTCTTGTTCTTGTTCTTGTTCTTGTTCTGGTTCTGGTTCTGGTTCTGGCTCTGGTTCTGATTCTTCTTCCTGTTCTTGTTCATGTTCTTGTTCTTGCTTTTTCTGCTCTTGCTCTTGTTCTTGTTTTTGTTTTGGCTTTCGCTCTTATTCCTGCTCTTGTTCCTGTTTTTGCTCTTGTTTTTGTTTTTGTCCTTGTCCTTGTCCTTGTCCTTGTCCTTGTCCTTGTCCTTGTCCTTGTCCTTGTCCTTGTCCTTGTTCTTGTCCCTGTTCCTGTTCCTGTTCCTGCTCCTGTTCTTGTTCTTGTTCTTGTTCTTGCTCTTGCTCTTGTTCTTGTTCTAGTTCTTGTTCTTGTTCTTGTTCTTGTTCTTGTTCTTGCTCTTGCTCTTGCTCTTGCTCTTGCTCTTGCTCTTGCTCTTGCTCCTGCTCTTACTCTTACTCTTACTCTTACTCTTACTCTTGATCTTGATCTTGATCTTGCTCTTGCTCTTGTTGTTGTTCTTGTTTTTGTTCTTGTTCTTATTCTTGCTCTTATTCTTGCTCTTGCCCTTGCTCTTACTCTTGCTCTTACTTTTGCCCCTGCTCTTGATCTTGCTCTTGCTTTTGTTCTTGTTCTTGCTCTTGCTCTTGTTCTTGCTCTTGCTCTTATTCTGGGGAACACCGTATTACCTGTTCTAATGGACTGGAGAAGATCACTTAACACAGGCAAAGGGTAATGGTCTGGAATAGTGACCTCATTAACTCGTCTATGATCAATAACAGGACGAAAAGATCCATGTCTCTTATGCACCAGAAGCAGCGACGAGTTTCATTCTGAGTGAGACTCTTGTACAACGCCATCACATAACAAGTCGTCAACCAAAGACTGAGCTACAAGCCGACGAGAGTGAGGCAACCTGTAATAGGGTACGTAAGCAGATCGAACACCTGGCTGAAGATCAATGCTATGAACAACAGGATTCGTAACTCCTAATAGATCACCAGGTTAAGCCAAAGCCTGACGGTGAGTCACTAATAGGTCAATGAGACAATGCGTCACCTCTGGAAAGTCAGTGTCACCTACAAACGTTGCATGTTGAGAAGCCATGTGACCTTGCGGAGACCGTAGCACCGAAGCTGGTGTGATAAGAGGCGAGTCCTGGAAAGTGTCAACGTCAACTACTTCAAAGGAACCTAAATTACTGCCAGGAGAGAGAATGATAGGAGCACCAATGACGCTGGTTATCATAGCTGTGGTAAAATGATCCTCAAGAATAATTGAGAGATTTCCTTCCAGTGCTAGACGACGAACACGAATAGAGTCAGGCTGATATAAGATGTCAGAGCCAATTGCCCACAGGAAATCGAATTGAAGGTCTAATATAGTGCTCGCCTACAACAGCAGTAGCACAAGAAAGAATAGAAGGGTCAAAACGATTAGAACCCTTGGAAGACAACTGTACGGTCTGATCATACACAGAAGGTGAGGTACATATGAAAACTGGCTTATCCGTTGTAAGAATAACACTTTTGTGAAAAGTCATTACACGGCGACTAGGAGATATATGTATCCCATGAGCTGTAGGAGCGTCAATTCCAAAGAGGCAATCACACATAAGACCAATTCCAGAAACAACAACAAAAGTAAAATGGAAAACGGTAGTATGAGAGAAAAATATTGAAGGAATGCGAACAGACCCAAGAATAGGCAAAGGAGAACCTTGTGCAGAATATATTCTATTACAAAAAAGAGATAATGGGAAATTATACAAATCCCTGAGAGCATAATAAGCCCTTCTACTTATAAGATTACATTCTGCACCAGTATCTACTGTGACTGAAATTGGTGTTGTTCTCTGTATAAAAAAAATCGAAAAGTGAGTAATTGACTCAGCAGCTAGCCAAGAGATTATCTGAGACCGACTCTTACTGATCAGTTCCTTGGTTTGTGATATGGCGCTGGTGAAAATAGGACTGAGTTTGCCGAGGTTGATGGGTGGTCCCTGCCATAAATTTCAGAATCTTTGAACACTGATCAGTCGAATTTTTACATTGACCATGGACATAACAGTAGCTAAGTTATCCTAAGGCGTTACTCTAGAGAGGTCATGTGTCACGTATAAGAGGCATAAAAAAAATTCCTACGGACAGGGGATTGGTTTGACTTGTGCTCGTAACGCTTACGGCAAAAACAAAAGCACTAGAGTCATCTGACTTGTTACAATAGGTACATTTAAGTACAGGTAGTGCAAATGTAAACGAAGGAGTGCTATGAGTAGGTTCTAATGGCTGAGAGGGTGGAGGAGGAGAACTAGGAACATCGGCATGTTGTTGTGCAATGCTAATACACAAAGAATCATAAAGTTTACTTGAAAGCCGTTTTGCAAAAGACAAAAGGGACTCATCCGTCTCATAGCTGAGAGAAGCTGCTCTCCTCTATAAAGCAACCAGTAATAGTATATAAAAATGAATTCCAAAATAAGGCGGAACCTATCCAAAGTGATAACATATTTATCTACCCAATCTGAATGAAACAATGATTCCACGGCATCAAAATCAATCATGTTGGCCTTAGCCTGTGCACGTATATAGTTAAGAGTGCCCAATTGGGACGTAAGAACATCAACTAACTTAAAGCACCATTGAGAATTACCACCTACAGAGGTATCAGAAAAAATAGGAAATTAACTCTAAAAGCATCATAATTACAATTCAATGTTTTGGGGTTAAGACATGAAGCTACCATCATTTCAGCTAACAATGAGTTATGAACAAGTTGAGATCTTCCCATTGTTGTATGAATGCGGCTGCTGTATAATGGAGATCCTGAGCTGAGAATTTAGCTATGAAAGGATCCTAATGCAAAAGGGTAAATGTACTATAAGCCATCGTCTGAGGTGGTTTAGGGACAACAAAAAATTATGGCAGCCTACACTTCTAATAGCAATAACGCAAAAAATAACAAGAAATTATTAAGAAATACACTAATTATTGCAATCACTTACAAAAACACATGCCCCACGAAGAAAAGGAACCTGGGCTAGTGACCGTAGTCTTACCTAGAAAAAATGTAAATAATAACACCAATTTTTTTTACAAAGAATAGCTGAGGAAAACGGCACCTTAAAGGTTGACTACACACTAACAAATATGGGCGCCGTACGACATAGGCAATAAGAATTGAGATGATATGTTTTTAATATATATATATATATATATATATGTATATATATACATATATTTCTAGGGCACAGGTTTTCACGCAGACAATTTTGATTGACTTCAATATATGTATATATATATATATACATATATATATATATACATATACATATACATACATATACATATATATAACAGAGTTTTTACTATGGTAGAAAAGAGTTTACATGCACTGTCACTGAAACAGTTAGTGAATATGTATTCACAAAATTGTCAATTAACAACCCAGCGTAATCAGTCTCTTCAAGAGGTAGCGTACTAAAGGGTGTCTAGGACGCCGGTAATCCCTTACACAATCTAGGCGGGTCCAGAAATCCTTCCACATCCAGACAAAATTAGAGCTGATACACGTAAGAATAATAGGCAAACATTCCATTAACAAAAATGAGAACAATAGAATCAAAAGTTCAAACAGGAGATGCTAAGCTGGAGACCACATGGGATGTACAAAAAACGCATGGCGCACACTTAGAATACACTGTTCCTGAGCACCAGCTTACAAATAATTAAAAAATTCACTGTAAGAAATTCCTGGCTTGAAAAAAGGAAGAAAAATGGGGAAGGAAAAATTAAACTCAAACATATACGTAATATGCTGGCTAGCCAAAGTTCACTAAAGTTCGTATCACTCGAAAATCGTCCAATTGTTAAAAATATATACATATATATATACATATATATATATATATATATATACATATATATATATATATATATATATATATATATATATATATATATATATATATATATATATATATATATATATCAAGCAAACTTAACTTCACCGCCGCCACCACATTTAGTAGGGTGGCTATATAAAAGAATATTAATCATGTAAATTAGTGTATTAAATTACAATTTGATAAACCATTACAATAGACAAATACGTGCGTACACTTCGAAGGCTAAATTACAACTAACGCCACGCCCTGCTTATGGCGCCAAACGTGGGGCCGGACTCTTGATTCCCCTAAACATACTGATACACAAATACAAAATACACAATGGCAATATTAAAGACTAACAACATTCCAAACATTCCTATACACAATTATAAAATACACAATGATAATTAATTATAAAATGGGGAAAATATACAATTCCTAATTGAGCAATATGTAAGTATAATACCTAATATAATTGTACGATGCTACAACGTACTACATCATTACATTTTTCATCCTCAAGTGCTTTCTCTCAGTCACTTTCTTTAATTTCTATTCTTGTACTGAACTTGTGCAGTTAATATTTCGGGATTAGTTTTACCCTACGGACCACTGTACGAATCATTCTCAATGGTTGGCGACGAATCTCAACTCAAACAAGAATGTCGACTACTTTTAATTATCTACTTTCCCTCCATTCTTCTTGGCCCCCTCTCTGACTTGACATCTTTGGCGCGCAATTTTGTTTCCATGAATAGAAACACTAATTATCGGGGACGATATACAGATGGTTCTATTATTTTCCTCTTTCTTTTCTTCTCCTTTTCCTTTTTTTTTCTCCATATTTTATCTTTTCTTGAAACACTTTTGCTCTGTCAGTCTGTTTCTCTGTCTGTCTGTCTGTCTGTCTGTCTGTCTGTCTGTCTGTCTCTGTCTCTGTCTGTCTGTCTGTCTGTCTGTCTGTCTGTCTGTCTGTCTGTCTGTCTGTCTGTCTGTCTGTCTGTCTGTCTGTCTGTCTGTCTGTCTGTCTGTCTGTCTGTCTGTATGTCTGTCTATCTGTCTGTCTGTCTGTCTGTCTGTCTGTCTGTCTGTCTGTCTGTCTGTCTCCCTCCCCCCTTCTCTCTCTCTCTCTAACTCACTCACTCTCTTTTCTCCCCTTCTCTACCTCCCTGTCTCGCTCTTTCTGTCCCCCTATCTTTTTGTCTGTCTCTCTTTCTCAAAACTCCATATGCAGGTACGGACCCTTTTTCCTTCCAATTCATCCCAACCTTTATTAGCTCATTCGAAATGAATTGAGTTTTGCAGGTCCAGAAAAAAAAGGATGGGAGGGGGAGCAAGGCGGGGGGGGGTCCATTGACCCTCCCGTGACCTGGACATGAACAAGTGGCGCATTTCTCTCGTTCCGTTCATGAACGCCAATGCAGATCAATACATCATCACTTGAAAAATTTCAAGATACACTCGCAAGTCTAGACCTGCTCTATCCGCATATGAGGTCAAGGAGGGTACTCGATATATGTGAATTCTTAAACATATGCGGTCCATGAAGACATTCAGGATATACGGTTGAGGGTGTTTACGATATGAGGATCCTTTCGCATATACAGACGGGGATGGTATTTGGGACATGTGGATGTTTACGTATTGGTCGGAGATGGTACTCGAGATATGCAGATGTTTCCACATATACGTCAAGGAAGCTATCAACAATTTACATATTCGTTCTGGCTACCGTCGAGCGATTTTGTTCAGTCGAGGAAAATAATCTCCCGCCATTGCTCAGCGAAAAGATTAAACTAGGTTTTGCACTGATTATTCAGCTGATGTGGAAACTCCAGGCAAGAATGACTACTGGAAATCCTACCTAAGCCATTTCTGGAAGTGCTGCACAACGGAGACTTTATCCTGGATATATTCAGGCGATTTCATTCAGCTGAAAGTAGAAGCTATGTATAAACGGCTTATCACATTTTAAAGGAGTTTCTCTAGGTCGAGTCAAGGTGTGGTATGACAGCTAGAATAGTAACATGTAAAGCGTCGACATCTAGGATAATAATATGTAAACGAAATTCCAAGAGAAAGTAGATGGAGGTTGTGTCAGGCAGTTTTCTTTCAACTAAATAAATTCCCTCTGCAACGACCTCTTGAATTAGAATTGGTCCTCTGCTCTACGTCCTTTCTCTTCACGGAGCGGCCCTCAGCAGACATCTTATTTTTATTTTTGGTTATTTTTGTCTCCCTCTTTGAAATATGAAGATATATAAAACAAATATATTTAGATAATTGTGAGACAAAAAAATTCTAGTTTAACTATTTTTCGTATATTTTTATGCGTCAAAAATATCTATTCATTTGCAGGATATATATTATTTTTGCCTCCAACAAAAATAATTTACAGAAAGATATATAATATATTTTCATGGAGTATATACTAGATATTCCACTGTGGATGATAATCTGATGTGGTGTAAAAATATTACACGCAAAGGGAATATTCATAACCTCAGAGTAAATTACAAAATCTTATCAACCTCCTCAAGTGACCTATTACATTCTCCGTAACATTCATGTCTACATCTGAACACATACGCATTTACACACGCACACACGCACATAGACAAACACATACATACATATACACACATGCACGTAAAATTCAAGTTATAACTGATCATACATTTAGGTATAGGAAAGAAAAATCAGCCAGAAAAAAAGTCTATCATGAAGAGCGTAATATTCTATGACGTCAAACTGTGTTGAAACAAACGGATGCTCTTGTGAGTCGGAGCTATTTGTCATGTAAGGTGAAATACTATAAATCTCTTGATGTTATTCTTTTTTACTATTATTGCAAATTGTTTTTAGTCCTGGTGATTCTTTGCTGATTTTGCAAAAATAGAAAGTTGTTGTATATGTCGCACGTGTTTGGAATTTGAAAAGGTCTCTGGACCAATTAAACGCTTAGATATGGAGGCGTGACATACGAAATGAGATCGTGATAGACCGAGAAATCACTTTATCCATTAAATGAATAAGAAATTCTCTAATGCCTACCAGAATAAAAAAATTAATTTAGGTCTATATGGAGGATATTAACATGTGTCCAAAACAAAATCTTTAAGTTACTCCATTGATATGAATACATTGTTTTCCCTTTTAACTTTAGATATCTATCCTGAATATATACTTTATTACCTCGATGACTATATCTCTTCGGGACGATATTTCCGTCAATAAAAGAAGCGTTGGTTATTGGTGGAAAAAGCTCACTGTAATATTTACACATACTATTGGAGGTAATTGAAATCTGACAGACGTGGAGGTCGGCATATTATGAAATTTACCTGCGATTCTCCTTAGCAGAAAGCGAAGAGAACATATAATGTAAGATACAAATGGAA
>NW_027467624.1:0-2500 GCF_046742065.1 Oratosquilla oratoria | reverse complement strand
GAACCTAGTGTTCTTTTATTTTTGGGGACTGACGGGTCTGAAGATTTTCTTCCAGTCAACGCCATTCGATTTTGTTCAGTTGAAGCAAATTTCTAAACTTCTAATGTAAAAATATAAATGAATTTGTTCTGTTTTGATTCACATTATTCAGCACCAGTGTTTTGTTTGCTGACGTACACTCTGACTAAAAAAAAGAAAATCGAATATACTGTGTGTCACGTGGTACAGGGGTTCAACACGATGCCATTTACAAGATGTCAAAAGAATTCGAATCACGCTAACACACACACATACACAGACACACACACACACACACACACACACACACACACACACACACACACACACACACACACACACACACACACACACACACACACACACACACATACACACACACACACATACACACACACACACACACGCACGCACACACGCACGCACGCGCGCACAGAACCACACACACGTATATATATATATATATATATATATATATATATATATATATATATATATATATATATATATATATATATATTGACGAAAAATATATATATATACATATACATATACATATACATATACATATACATATACATATACATATACATATACATATACATATACATATACATATACATATACATATACATATACATATACATATACATATACATATACATATATATATATACATATACATATACATATACATGTGTGTGTATGTGTTATTCACCATGGTCTTGGATCACGTGTTGGACTTGTAATCGACAGCTATTTCCCTTCCGAAAGAGAGTTGAGTCTATACATGATCGAGATATGAGTAATGCTGTGACCTTACACGCACACGCACAACTAACTTCCCGATCACGAGAGTTGGAGTAATGACTCGTAGCGCAACGATGCTGAAATTATTTCAGCCCTGGGTGGGATTCGAACCCGGACCTCCGTGGTGGCAGCCGGGAACTCTACCAACTGCGCAATCGTGTGTGTGTGTGTGTGTGTGTGTGTGTGTGTGTGTGTGTGTGTGTGTGTGTGTGTGTGTGTGTGTGTGTGTGTGTGTGTGTGTGTGTGTGTGTGTGTGTGTGTGTGTGTGTGTGTGTGTGTGTGTGTGTGTGTGTGTGTGTGTGTGTGTGTGTGTGTGTGTGTGTGTGTGTTTCATTCGTTACCAGCTGTATGAGGTGATTAAGCATGTATACATACGATTACTGTTTATTTCGATAGCTAGGACTTTTTTGGGGAGGGGCAGCTCAGTGATACGATCTTTTATTATACTTCTGTGTAAGTTTTATTTCCCATCAAGGATCGCGGATGGATGTTGCATTTCGTGGATTTGAGTCTGTGTGTCCTTGTTGCCGTCACATACCGATTATTGTACAATTTTCAAACCGAAATCGTCTTTGTTTTCGCTTGCTGGATGTGGAGCTCTGTATCACTCTTCCACAATGAGGAAAGAAAAATTTCCACAGTTTTCGGAAGGAGAGAAAAATTAAGAGTTGTGGTTAACTCTTGCAGAAATTATTTGGCGAGCGACGTGTGTTATGGCTTTCCGATATTGCGCTGCCCTCTTCGTGGTGGAGGTGAGCAGTTACCAAGTACAAAGGATCATAATCTATGAAAAGAATGAAAGGAGAATTAAAAAGGATTCACTATTGCAACAAAGGTGCAGGCGTTAGGAAGCGCAGGGAAAGAGAAGATGGGGCTAAACGTGGAACATAAGAGAAGAAGAGAGAAGGAGTTTGAATGTGTTTGAGATGAGGTGTCTGAGAAGTATGGTGGGGGTTACTAGATTGGATAGAGTGAGAAATGAGGAGGTGAGGAGGAGAGCGAAGGTGAAAAAGGGTTTGTGAGATAGGGTTGATGAAAGATAATTGGAGTGGTTTGGACACACGGTAAAAGTGAGTGAAGAAAGATTAGTAAAAATTGTGGAAGGCAGATGTAGAGGGAGTGAACATGAGGGGACGACCAAGGATGAGATGGGTGGATGGGGTGAAGGGGGCTTTGGGGAAGAGGGGAATGTCTGTTGAGGAAGGAAGGGAGAGGACGGAAGACAGAGGTGAGTGGAGAATGGTTGTATATGGATGATGTTGTGACTGCATGAGGAGAAATGGACGGGGGGGGTGGGGGTGTTGTCGTATGTGTGAGTAAATTTTGACACAGCCCGAAGGGATTTCTCCCCGTCCTCGCCTTATATGCAAAGGGGGACGGAGAGGGGGGGTCGCCGATTAAATGAAGCGGCCTTGCTGTGGATGTACTGTGTCTTGCGACACTGCTTCTGACCCAGGGCGGTGGGCAGTGTGCAGGGATGACCCGTCATCCAGGAGGTGCTCAGATGAGAGGAAGGGTGGGAGGGGTGTGGAGTGTATTTGGGGATGTAATGGGTGGGAGTGTTTTTGTGCCTTTCCCTTTTTGGCTACCTCCCTTGGAAGGGGGAAAAGCCTTGGTATATGTATGTATGTATGTATAAGGATAAGTAGCTAGGGACTATTAATGATGTTAT
>NW_027467623.1:37500-134588 GCF_046742065.1 Oratosquilla oratoria | reverse complement strand
AAGATTAATGCCACATAAATAAATCTTAAGTTTCTTTTTTTTTTTATTTCCAAATAGAAATAAAAAGGAGTTGATGAATAGTGGATGTTTGTGAATGAGATTCTACCATTTTCTTATTCTAATTCATTTTCTTGTCCTCTTGACGTAAATAAATAAAATCCCGACACGAATTAGTTTTTTCTTGTTTTTTATTAAATAAAAACAAAAAATAGTAGGATGGAAATGAATGGCGTTTATGAGAGAGAGATTCTACCAAGTTATTTTCTTATTTCTAATCTTGTTAAATTATTCATTATTATTATTTTTGTAAAAAAATAATATAGTACTATCTTTTTTCCCGCCGGTAACAAAGAAAATTAAAGAATTTGTATTTCATGTGCAACTACTAGCAGGATATGTCATAGATGCGAGGCCTCAAGCGACAAGTAGAGTTACAACCATGGTGGAAAAGTAGATTTCATCCTAAGAAATGTAACGATCGACATCAAGCGACTCGTAATCTAAGATCAAAAACCTACAGATAAAGATCAAGATGAACTTTGAACACAGTAAAGCGTGCAGGAAGACGTGAACGATCTCAAAGACGTGGAGAAGACAAAACAGTCGAATGATGGCATATGCAGTCCAGAATTACTTTTTTTCCTCGAGAACGAGAGAATAAAGACTTGGAAGATAGAAGAGCGCTTGATGAAGGCCAAGATCCTAATTCGGGAGGAACGAATAAGAGCGATTTCCATTAGAAGCCAAACGCAAAATTACACACACAGAAGAAACAAATGTCGCGCGATTGAAAACATCAGAGCTTGCCGCAGAGAATGAGAATACAGATGTATATTTTTTTTGCCGGGAAAGGATTTGTTGGTACATGGAATGACCTCGCCTGACGGACTGTCATGACCTCGCCCAAGACCAGTTGACCTTCCCTGAGCGCCACGTGAACCTCGCCCAAAGACCTGTAAAATCTGCGACACGCGCTGCCGTCCACACAAAATCTTGCCAACCACCGACACACAAAATCTTCAACACACACACACAAAATCTTCAACACACATCACATCAAAATCTTTTAACACACACACACTCAAAATGTCTTTCAAGCACACCACACAAAATCGTTCAACACACACACACAAAATCTTCAACAAAAAATCTTCAACACACACACACAAAATCTTCAACACACACAGAATCTTCAACACACCACACACAAAATCTTCAAACACACACACACAAAATCTTCAAACCACACACAAAAATCTTCAACACACACAAAAATCTCAAACAACACACACAAAATCTTCACACACACACACACAAAATCTTCAACACACACACACAAAAGTCTTTCAACACCACACAAACAAAATCTTTCAACACACACACACAAAGGATAATCTGCTCAACACAGCACACACATAATTCTTCAGAACACACCACACACACAAAATCTTCAACACACACACACAAAATCTTCAACACACACCACAACAAAAATCTTCAACTCACACCACACACAAAATCTTCAACACACACACAAATTTTCAACACACGCACAAAGTCTTCAAATCACTCAGCACACAAGATATCTTCGCAACACACGCACAAAAATCCTCAACACACACGCATCAATAATTTCCTCTGCACACACGCACAAAATCTTCTAATCACACGCGCACAACTCTTCCTCAAGCACACACAACAAAAGTCTTCACGCACACACGCCACAATAAATCTTCAACACACGCACAAAAATCTTCAACAACCACGGCACAAATCTTCAACACACGCACAAAAAATCTTATAACACACGCACAAATTTCCTCGACATACACGCACGTCAAAATCCTCAACGACACGTACAAAAATACTCAAGCACACGCACAAATAATCTTCAAACACACACACAACAAATCTTCAAGCACACGCACGCAAATTCTTCAACACACGCACAGGAATCTTCAAACTACACGCACAAAATCTTCAACACACGCACAACAAATCTTCAACACACCGCAGACAAAATCCTCACACGACACGCACAAAGATCTTCCAACACACGCACTAAATGTCCTTCAACACACGCCACAAAATCCCTCAACAAACCACGCACAGGGAAATCTTCAACACACGCACAGAATCTTCAACACAGGCACAAAATCTTCAACACACGCACAAATATCTTCAACACACCTCACAAAATCTTTCAACACACGCATCCTCCCAACAATCTTCAACACCCCACACCACAAAAATTTTTCAACACACACTGCACAAAATCCTCAAACACACGCACAACCCCCCCCAAACTACAATCCTCAACATCACGCCACCCGCAATGCATAAAAATCCCCTAACACCCCTCCCACGCACAATATATTCTTCAACACCTACTACACCCAAATGTGTGATCTTCAATACACGCACAATGTTAAGAAATGTCTTTCAACTTACGACGGCACAGGAATCTTCAACAGGACACGCTCATCACTCATTCAACACACGACACAAAATCTTCAACACCTACGCACAAAAGCCTCAACCACACGCACATCATAGAAATCTGTTGTGTCGCAAAGCACACGTGCACAAAAGTCTTCAACAATCCACGCCACAACGCTAATCTTCAACACATCACAAAGTAGTCTTTACAACGCACGCAGCAAGCGACAGACAAAGTCTTCAACACACTGCGGAAGTGTCTTCGAGATCAGAATAACTTGTCAACACACGCACAGAGTCTCTGTATGTCAAATACACTCACGCACAAAATCATTCAAGTCACACGCCACAAAACAAGTATCTTCAAACACACGCGAGATCAAATCTTCAAACACACTCACAAAATCTTCAAACACACGCAGTGCAAAAATCCTCTAACACACGCATCAGACAAAATCTTCAAGCCACCACGCAATCTCTCAAGTAAATTCTATCGCAGCTCACGCACAAAATTCTTCAACCCACGCACAAAATGTTATATCGCTTGTGTTGTGTGTTGGACTGTGTGTGTCTTCAACACAATCGCACTAAGAATCTGTCAACACACGGCACAAAATCTTGTGTGTGAACACTCATCTTGTCAACACATCGCACAGAAATCTTCGGCTAGTGAACACACGTCACACGAGTCTTCAACACACGCACACAATCTATCAACACATACAGTGAGAAGAGGTCTCTGAATGGACACATAATTGTCATCAAAATGGGATGTTTTAGATACTTCACTACACACATCTACAAAAGTCTTCTCAAGACACACACACGTATCAAGTCTTCAACACTTACACACAAAGTCTATCAAACACCACTACGACAAGTGTTCTCACTCAGAGAACACGTGATCCGTGTCAGAGCTAATGTCGTCTACTTAAAGTTTGTAGAAGACACACACAAAAAAGAAGTGATGTGCGACGCACGCGTACGAGTGTGTGGTGGTAATATTCACCACACGCACAAACCAATCTTCAACAAACCCATTGTAGAATTTATCACACCCACCCCCAGCCCAATCACCTCTCCCCTCTCCACCTACTCACTCAGTATTCAACTCAGAGTGGATGTGTGTGTCAACAGCGTGTGGTGACAAAATCACATGACGTTTCGGCGACTAATATACTTCGAGAGTCACACGCACAATAATATAGATGTCAACACACAGACACACAAAATCTTCAACACACGATCACTCAAAATCTTCTGCACACGCACACTCGAGAAACTGTCCTCAACACACGCGCACACATAAATCGCTTTCAACACACGCACAAAAATCGTTAAAACACACACGCTAGATAAATCGGCTTCAGCACACGCCAGACGCAAAATCTTCAACGACGCACTAATTCTTTCAAACACTCACACTAATAATCTGTCAACATCACGCACGCTGAAAAATCTTCAACACTCGCACAAAATCCGTTCAACACCACGCACAAAATCTTCAACACACGCACTAAAATCTTCAACACACAGTGCAAAATGTCGCCTTTCAGAACTTCATCACGCACTCTAAAACTCTTCTTCATACACACGCTATACTACTAATCTTCAAACTATATCACCCAAAGAGTGCTTCAACAACACGCTCAAAATCACTTCAACACACACTCGCAAAAATCTTCAACCTCACACGCACAAAATGTCTTCAACGCACACGCACAAGAACTCTTTCAACAGACACGCACAAAATCTTCAACTCACACGCACAAAATCTTCAACACACACGACTCAAAAAACTTCAACACACGCACAAAAATGTCTTCAACACACGCACGCAAAATCGTGCAAAAGCACACACACAAATCTTCAACACACGCACAAGATGTCTTCAACACACAACACAAAATCCTATCACCACCCACGCGCAAAATCTTCAATACACGCACAAAATCTTCCTCGCAGCACACGACAAAATCATCGCAGCACACACGCACAATAATCATCAACACACGGCACAAAAATCTTCAAACAACACGCACAAAATCTTTCAACACACGCACAAAATCTTCAACACACGCACAAAATCTTCAAACAGACACGCACACAATGCTTCAAACACACGCGCACAAAATCTTCTCTAACTCCACGCAGCAAGAAGTCAGTTGAACACACGCAAAAGGTCTGTCAACACCACACACATCAAGTCTTTCCAACACACACACAAAGTCACGTTCAACACACACTACAAAGTCTTCAAAACACACACACAAAGTCTTCAACACAAGAACACACAGTCTTCAAAACACACACAGTCTTCAACAGCCATCACACAAATATCTTCATACACACACAAAAAATAATCTTCTCGACAGTCACACGCACAAAAATCTTCAATGTACGACGCACACAAAATCTTCAACACCACAAAATCTTTCAACACACCAAATTTTCACACACACACAAATAGATATTCAACCACACACAAAATCTTCAATCACACGCACTAAAATCTTCAAACACACGCACAATAATCTCATTCAACACACAACACACAAAATCTTCAACTCACGCACAAAAATCTTCAACACAACGCACCAAAATCTTCTAGAGCACACGCACCATAATCGCCTCAAACACCTACGCACCAAAATCTTCAACGACACACGACAAAATCTTCAACACACACACAAAATCTTCAGCACACGCACAAATCTTCCAACACACGCCACTAAATCTGTCAACACACACACAAAATCTTCAACACTCACGCACAAAAATCTTCAACAACACGAGAGCATAAATTCTTCAACCACACGCACAAAAATCTTCAACACACGCACAAGAGAATCCTTCAACCTCACACGCACAAAATCTTCAACACACGCCTCAAAATCTTAAAACAACACACTACAACTAAATCTTCAACAGTCAGCACAATAATCTTCAACACACGCACACAAAATCTTCAACACAGGCACAAAATCTTTCAAACCACACGCACATAAAATCTTCAACACACACAAAATCTTCAACTCAAAACGCGTGACAAAATCTTTCAACACACGGCACAAAAATCTTATACACACGCACAAAAATTTAAAAGTAAAATGTCTTCAAACACACGCACAAAAATCTTCAAACACACACGCACAAAATCTTCAACACACGACACGCACAAAATCTTCAACACACGCCTACAAAATGTCTGCAAAACACACACAAATCTGTCAACTCACGCACAAAATCTTCAACACACGCACACAATCAACACACCCACAAAATCTTCAACACACGCACAAATTCTTCACCCACACGCACAAAAATGCATTCAAACACACGCAAACAAAATCTTCAAACACACGCACAAAATCTTCAACACACGCACTAAAATCTTCAACACATCGCACAAAAATCTTCAACACACGCACAAAAAATTCATTCAACACACGCACAAAATCTTTCAGATCACCACGCACAAAAATCTTTAAACACACGCACAACTCATCTTCAAACACACACACAAAAATCTTCAACACACCAAATCTTCAACACACAAAATCTTCATGCACACACAAAATCTTCAACACACACACAAAATGCTTCAACACAGACACACGCAAAATCTTAACACACACACAAAATCTATCAACACACACGCAAAATCTTCTATCTCACACACACAAAATCATCGTCATTGCCAACACACGGAAAATCTTCAACACATCACGCAAGATAAATTCTTGCGCAACTCACCACACGCAGAAATGTCTTCAGAACACACACTCCACCCCTCGTCACTGCCTTCACCCTTTGCCCCTTCTTCGTTGCCTCCACCACATGATCTCCTATACTCTGACCGGATGAATCTCAAGATATCTGGGTTGTTTCGAACTGGCCAATGGAGGGTGCTTCCGAATTTCGACAACTCGACCTAAGAGACGCGTCGGGCTCCACTGAAGACACTCGAGCGCCCCCACGAAAGGCACTCGGACGCTCCCACATACTGGACCAGACTCGGGGGCCAGCCAGCCAGGATCGGCTCGGAGCTCCCCTAAGGATCTTTAGGCTCGGGGCTCCCCTAAGGATCGGCTCGGGGCTCCCCTAAAAGGATCGGCTCGGGGGCCCACTAAAAGGATCGAGCTCACGACTCCCCAAATGAAGGACTCGTCTCGGGGCCCCTAAAAGGGATTGGATCGGGGCCCCTAAATAAGGATCGGTCTCGGGGCCCCTAAATAGGATCGGCTCGGGGCCCCTAAAAGGATCGGGCTCGGGGCCCCATAAATAGGATCGGCCTCACCGAAGGATTCTACGGCTCGGGGCTCCCTAAACTGAAATGGGTATCGGTGTCGAGGAGCCCCTTCAAGAAGGATCGGCTGCACAGCAGCCACATAAGAAGGTGATCGTCTCGGGGGCCCCTGAATAAAGGATTGGATCGGGGCTCCCACAGGAGCGATGCAGGAGCCCCCTCACGAGGAGAGCGGACGCGGGGGGCCCCACAGAGATTACGGGGTGGCGTGGGGAGGGAGGTGACGCCCCCAAAAGAAAGACACGTCGGGGGCCCTCCAAAGGTAGAAGAGACTCGGGAGGCCTAGTTCATCTACAGGAGCGATCACGGAGGGCTATACCCAAAATGGAGCGACTCGGGGAGCCCCCTCCCCAAAAGCGAGCGACTCTTGGGGCCCGCCAAACAGGAGCGACTCGTTGTGGGGGCCTCCGACAGGAGCAGAATGCGGTGACCCCCACAGGAAGGATGGACCGCGGGGACCCCCTAGGAAGGCGACGCAGGAGGCCCCCAATGAGGAAGCCGACGCCGGGGGCCCGCCCAACAAGGTGAGCGACTCGGGCGGCTTGTCTAAAGGAGGAGGAGTACTCTCGGGGGCCCCCATTAAGGAGCGGACTCGGGGGCCCCCATCTAAGGAGCGACTCGGGGAGCCCCCATAAGTGTAGCGGACTCGGGGGCCCCTAGTAAGCGAGCGACTCGGTGAAGCCCTCCCAAAGAAGAAGAAAACGGATCCTCAGGGGCCCCCACTGGGGCCGATTGCGGGGCCCCCACAGGATCTGCCTTGGGGCCCTCCACAGTACAGTATTGGTTCTGGGGCCCCTCTATAGGAGCAACTCGGGGCGGCCCCCAAAATGGATCGAATCGGGAGGCTCCCCAAAGGGGGGATAGGCTCGGAGCGCCCTCCCAAAGGCTTAGGCTCGAGGACCCCTCAAAGGTAATAGGACTCCGAGGCACTCCCCCCCAATCTAGTGGACGATAGTGCCTCGGGGCACATTAGACTCCTAATGATCTGGGATTCGGGGTCCCCACCTAAAGGATTGCGAAATCGGAGAACCCCCCACAAGGAATCGCGGATCGTCGGGGCCACCGCGCAGGAGCGACGCGGGTTGGGCCCCTTACAGGAGCCACAGCTGGGACCCCCCACAGGAGCCGACACCGGGGGCCACCTAAAGACAGCTCGACGCCTGGATGGGCCCCCACCGGAGCGACGGCTGGATGGCCCTTACTTTTACAGGGAGGCAACGGATAGCAGGGCCCCCCACGGGAGCGACAGCAGGTGGCCCCCATCAGGAAGGCTGACGCGGGTGGCCTTCGCCACAGGACGCTGAGCGCGGGCTCGGTGTCTAGCCGAACAGGAGCTTCTAATCGCGGGTGGTCCCAACAGGAAATTGACTGCGGGAGCCCCCATATGTGTGGGTTCGGTGGCTCCCCACATTGAGAATGCGCGGGTGGTCCCAACGGTGAGAATGATCTCAGGCGCGCGCTATGGAGCCCCTATCAAGTAGTGGCCGTCGCTCGGGGCTTCTCCTCCACAGGCTCACGGACATGTGGAAGGTGTCCCGCACAGGAGCGACGCAAGTGGGGTCCCCACTCGAAGAGAGCGAACGCTGGGACATCCCAAAGGAGCGACGCAGAAGAGCCCCCGCGCCGTCATATCGTGAGTCGAGCGACGCAGGGGCCCCCCTCCGATAGGCAGCGACTGCTCTATGGCGGTCCCCTGCACAGGAGCGACGCGGGGCGTGGTCCCCACTCATGGAGCCCTTACGATGGGGGTAGAGCGATCGTCAGGGGGGAGCGCCCACATCAGAGCGACCACGGGAGGTCCCCACGTAGGAGCGACGTGCAGGGGGTACCCACAGGATGCGACGCGGGGGTTCCCAATAGGTAGCGACGCGTGGGGTCTCCCTGACAGGGAGCGACCCTAGGGGGCCCCTTGCCAGTAGGAAGCGACGCAGGGTTACCCCCACAAGTGGAGCGACACGGGGGGTCCCCAAAGGAGTGCGTGATTCGCTGTGGGAAGGTCCCCAGCAGGAGCGACGGGGGGGCCCCCACGTAAGAGATGTCGGGGAGTGCCCCGCAATAGAAGGAGACTCGGGGGCTCCCCAAAGGAAGATGTACTGTTCGGGGGTCCCCCAGTAAGTAGAGGACGCTCGGTGGGGCCTCGCAAAAAAAAAGGAAGAGTGTGTCTCGGGTGAGGCCTCTACAGGAGCGACGCGTGAGGGTGACCCCCCAAAATAGAAGACAGACACCGGGTCCCCACAGCGAGCATAGACGCGGGGGGCACACTAGCAATATGGAGCGATGCGGTTGGGCCTGCTAAAAGGAGCGATGCACGGGGCCTCCCACAAAGGAGCGACGCGATGCACCGGGGGCCCCATTGAAAAGAAGCAGATGAGGGCTCCCCTAAAAAGGACGCTGATGCGGGGCCTTTCTGTAAAAGCAGAGCGATCGCGGGGCCTCAAAAAGGAGCGACGCGACACGCGGGGGCCCCCTAAAGGTGGAAGCGATGCGTGCGATGGGGGCCCCTCAAAAGGAGCGACACGGAGGGACCCGCAAAAGGAGCGCACGCGGTGGGCCCCCAAAAGGAGCGACGCTCGGGGGCCACCAAAAGGAGCGACTCGGGGGCTTCTACGGTTAAAAGGGAGCGACTCGGGGGCCCCCTCATATAAAATCGACCTCGGGGGCTCCTAAGGGAGGCGGACTCGGGGGCCCCCAAAAAGGAAACGACTCGGGGGCCCCCATAAGAGGAGCGACTCCTAGGGTGGACCCCTCAAAAAGGAGCGACTCGGGGGTCCCCTCCCTCCGCAAAGGTGACTCTCGACTTCCGGGAGGCCCACCTAGTAAGGAAGACGACTCGGGGGCCCCCAAAAGGATTCGCTCGATTCTCGCGGGGTTGTGCCCCAAAGGAGCGGCGTCTCTGGGTGTCCCCAAAACAAAGGAGAGCGAGTCTCGGGGTCCCCGCAAAAGGTTGAGCCAACGCGGGTGTGCCCAACTCAGCGAGGAGACGGAGAGGGTGACCCCACGGGAATGGTCGCGGGGGTCCCCCACTAGAAATTGACCGCGGGGCCCCCAAAGGTGAGAGACTCGCGAGGGCTCCCACGCCTCATGGAGGGGACGCTAGGGCCGCCCACTGGGGCGCCTCGGGGCCTCACAGGAGTGGTTCGGGGCCCCTATAAGAACGATTCGGGGGCCCCAAAGGAGCGACTCGGGGGCCCCTAAAAAAGAGCAATCGGGGGGCTCCAAAAAGGAGCCACGCGACGGGCCCCCAAAAGGAACGACTCGGGGTCCCCCAAAGGGAGCGACGGGGGGCCCCCAAAATGAGCGACGCGGGGCCCTAAAAGGAGCGATGCGGGGGCCCCCAAAAGGAGCGACCGCGACACGGGGCCCCTAAAAGGAGCGATGCGGTGCCCCTAAAAGGAGCGATGCGGGGCCCCTAAAAAGGGAGCGATGGCGGGGCCCCTAAAGGAGCGATGCGGGGCCCCTAAAAGGAGCGATGCGGGCCCCCAAAAGGAGCGTTCGCGACCGGGGGCCCCTAAAATGAGCGACGCGGGGGGCCCCAAAAGGAGCGACACGGAGGGCCCCAAAAGGAGCGGACGCGGGGGCCCCCAAAAGGAGCGACGCGGGGGCCACCAAAAGGAGCGACTCGGGGGCCCCGTGTCGCGGACGCTCCTTTTGGGGCCGCAAATCGTCCTTTTAGGGGCACCGCATCGCTCCTTTTAGGGGCCCCGCATCGCTCCTTTTAGGGGCCCACGCATTTCGGCTCCTTTTAGGGGCCCCGCATCGCTCCTTTAGGGGCCCCGGTGTCGCGGTCGCTCTTTTGGGGGCCCCGCCATCGCTCCTTTTAGGGGCCCCGGTCGCTGCATTTTGGGGGCCCCCGCGTCGCTCCTTTTGGGGGACCCGAGTCGTCTTTTGGGGGCCGTAGCGTGGCTCCTTTTGGGAAGCCCCCGAGTTGCTCTTTTTAAGGGGCCCCCGAGTCGCTCCTTGTTGGGGGCCCCCCGAATCGTTCCTATAGGGCGGCCCCGTACCACTCTGTGGAGGGCCCGAGGGGATCCTGTGGGGACCCGCATCGCCCCAGTGGGGGCCTCGCGTCTCTCCTTTGGGGGGCCCCGGCCGTCATTTTTGTGGGGACCCCCGCGTCATTCCTGGTGGGGGAGCCCCCTTCGTCTCCCTCCTTTTGGGCGATGCCCCCGCGTTGCTCCTTTTTGGGGGCCCCCGAGTCGCTCCTTTTGGGGGACCCCGAGTCGCTCCTTTTGGGGGACCCCGAGTCGCTCCTTTTGGGGGGCCCCCGAGTCGCTCCTTTGGGGGCCCCCGGAGTCTTTCCTGTTGGGGGGCGCCCGAGTCGCTCCTTTTGGGGTCCCCCTAGTCGCTCCTTAATGGGGGCCCCGTGTCGTTCCTTTTGGGGGCCCCCGAGTCGCTCCTTATGGGAGCCCCCGAGTCGTGTTATATTGGGGCCCCCAGTCGCTCCTGTAGGCCCCCGGTCGCTCCTTTTGGTGGCCCCAGGTCGCTCCTTTTGGGGGCCCCCGAGGACCCTCGTGTCGCTCCTTTTGGGCCCCCCGCATCGCTCCCTTTAGGGGCCCCCGTGTCGCGTCGCTCAGTTTGGGGGCCCCGCATCGCTCCTTTTAGAGGCCCCGCATCGCTCCGTTTAGGGGCCCCGCAACGGGTCGGGTAGGGGCCCCGGTGTCGCGTCGCTCCTTTTGGGGGCCCCGCATCGCTCCTTTTAGGGGCCCCGCATCGCTCATTTTGGGCCCCCCGCGTCGCTCCTGTGGGGACCCCGGGTCTCTTCTTTTGGGGCCCCTCGCGTCGCTCCTGTAGAGGCCCCCCGAGTCTCTTCCTTTGGGGGCCCCCCGAGTCTCTTACTTTGGGGGACCCCCGAGTCTCTTCCTTTGGGGGCCCCCGAGTCTCTTCTTTTGGGGGCACCCCCGAGTCTCTGTGGGGGCCCCCGCGTCGCTCCTGCTGGGGACCCCTGCGTCGCTCCTGTGGGGACCCCCGTGTCGCTCCTGTGGGGGTCCCTGCGTCATGGGGGTCCCCGAGTCGCTCCTGTGGGGCCCCCCGCGTCGCTCCTTTGGGGACCCCCGCGTCGCTCCTGTGGGGTCCCCTGCGTCGCTCCTGTGGGGACCCCCGTGTCGCTCCTGTGTGGGGCCCCTGCGTCCCGTAAGGGATCCTGTGGGGTCCCCCGCGTCGCTCCTGTGGGGGCCCCTGCGTCGCTCCTATGGGGGGCCCCTGCGTCGCTCCTATGGGGGGGCCTCTGCGTCGCTCCTGTGGGGGTCCGTCGTCCTGTGGGGACCCCTGCGGTCGCTGTGGGGGGACCCCCGCCACTCTTATGGGGGGCTTTCCTGTTGGGACCCCCGCGTTGCTCATGTGGGGAGCCCGAGCCACTCATTGGGGGCTCCCGCGTCATTCCTGTTGGGACCCCCGCTCCTGTGTCTACCCCCGCGTCGCGCCTGGGGTGGCCCCCGCGTCGCTCCTGTGGGGGCCCCTGCTTCGCTCCCGTGGGGGGCCCTGCATCGCTCCTGTAAGGGCCCCAGCGTCGCTCCTGTGGGGGCCCCAGCGTCGCTTCTTTAGGGGCCCCCGTGTCACTACAGTGGGGGGTCAGCGTGGCTCTGTAGGGGCCCCCGCGTCGCACCTGAGGTGGCCCCGATCCGATTCTTTGGGCGGATTCAATCCTTTGGGGGGGCCCCGATCCGATCATTAGAGGGGCCCCGAGCCTATCCTTTGGGGGGGCCTCGAGCCTATCCTTTGGGGGGCCTCGAGCCTATCCTTTGGGGGCCTCCGATTCGATCCATTTTGGGGGCCCCCCGAGTTGCTCCTATAGGGGGCCCAGAACCAATACTATGGAGGGCCCCGAGGCGATCCTGTGGGGGCCCCGCATCGCCCCAGTGGTGGGCCCTGAGTCGTTCTTTTTGGGGGCTCCCGAGTCGCTCCTTATGGGGTCCCCGAGTCGCTCCTTATGGGGGCCCCCGAGTCGCGCCTTATGGGGCCCCCCGAGTCGCTCCTTATGGGGGCCCCCGAGTCTCTCCTTTTAGAAGCCCCCGAGTCGCTCCCTTTGGGGGCCCCCGCGTCGCTCCTTTGGGGGCCCCTGCGTCGCTCCTAGGGGGGTCCCCGCGTCATTCCTGTGGGGGTCCCGCGTTGCTCCTGTCGGGGCCCCCGAGTCGCTCCTTTTGGGGCCCTAGAGTCGCTCCTTTTGGGGGGCCCCCCGAGTCGCTCCTTTTGGGAGCCCCCGCGTCGCTCCTGTAGAGGCCCCCGAGTCTCTTCCTTTGGGGGCCCCCGAGTGTCTTCTTTTGGGGGCACCCCCGAATCTCTGTGGGGGCCCCCGCGTCGCTCCTGTGGGGGGCTCCTGCATCGCTCCTGTGGGGCCCCGATCCAATCCTTTTAGGGGCCCCGAGACGATCCTTTTGGTGGCTGTGAGCCGATCCTTTTAGGGGCCCCGAGCCGATCCTTTTAGGGGCCCCGAGCCGATCCTTCGGGGAGCCCCGAGCCGATCCTTTTAGGGGCCCCGAGCCGATCCTTTTAGGGGCCCCGAGCCGATCCTTTTAGGGGCCCCGAGACGATCCTTTTGGGGGCCGTGAGCCGATCCTTTTAGGGGCCCCGAGCCGATCCTTTTAGGGGCCCCGAGCCGATCCTTAGGGGAGCCCCGAGCCGATCCTTAGGGGAGCTCCGAGCCGATCCTCTGGCTGGCCCCGAGTCTGTCCAGTGTGGGGCTCCGAGTGTCTTTCGTGGGGGCTCGAGTGTCTTCAGTGGAGCCCGACTCTCTTAGGTCGAGGTCGAAATTCGGAAGACCCTCATTGGCCAGTTCGAAACAACCCAGATATCTTGAGATTCATCCGGTCAGAGTATCAGTGGTGGAGGAACGAAGGGGGAAAAGGGTGAAGGCAGTGACGAGGGTGGAGTGTGTGTTGAAGATTTTGCGTGTGTGTTGAAGATTTTGCGTGTGTGTTGAAGATTTTCCGTGTGTTGAAGATTTTGTGTGTGTGTTGAAGATTTTGTGTGTGTTGAAGATTTTGTGTGTGTGTGATTTTGTGTGTGTGTTGAAGATTTTGTGTGTGTGTTGAAGATTTTGTGTGTGCTGAAGATTTTGTGTGTGAAGATTTTGTGTGTGTGTTGAAGATTTTGTGCGTGTGTTGAAGATTTTGTGCGTGTGTTGAAGATTTTGTGCGTGTGTTGAAGATTTTGTGCGTGTGTTGAAGATTTTGTGCGTGTGTTGAAGATTTTGTGCGTGTTGAAGATTTTGTGCGTGTGTTGAAGATTTTGTGCGTGTGTTGAAGATTTTGTGTGTGTGTGTTTTGTGGTTGGAGATTTTGTGTGTGTGTTGCAGATTTTGTGCGTGTGTTGAAGATTTTGTGCGTGTGTTGAAGATTTTGTGTGTGTGTTGAAGATTTTGTGCGTGTGTTGAAGATTTTGTGCGTGTGTTGAAGATTTTGTGCGTGTGTTTAATATTTTGTGCGTGTGTTGAAGATTTTGTGTGTGTTGAAGATTTTGTGCGTGTGTTGAAGATTTTGTGTGTGTTGAAGATTTAGTGCGTGTGTTGAAGATTTTGTGCGTGTTGAAGAATTTGATTTTGTGTTGAAGATTTTGTGCGTGAGTTGAACTTTTTGTGTGTGTGTTGATTATTTTTTTTGTGTTCTGAAGATTTTGTGCGTGTGTTGCAGTTTTTGTGTGTGTTGAAGATTTTGTGCGTGTGTTGTTGATTTTGTGTGTGTGTTGATGATTTTGTGTGTGTGTTGAAGATTTTGTGCGTGTGTTGAAGATTTTGTGCGTGTGTTGAGGATTTTGTGCGTGTGCTGAAGATTTTGTGCGCGTGTTGAAGATTTTGTGCGTGTGTGTGAAGATTTTGTGCGTGTGTTGAAGATTTAGTGCGTGTGTTGAAGAATTTATGTGTGTTGAATATTTTGTGTGTGTGTGTGGTTGAAAATTTTGTGTGTGTGTGAAAATTTTGTGGTGTTGAAGATTTTGTGCGTGAGTTGAAGATTTTGTGCGTGTGTTGAAGATTTTTTGCGTGTGTGTTGAAGATTTTGTGTGTGTGTTGAAGACTGTGTGTTTTGAAGATGTGTGTGTGTTGAAGATTTTGTGTGTGTGTTGTGTGTTGAAGATTTTGTGTGTGTTGAAGATTTGTGTGTGTTGTGAAGATTTTGTGTGTGTGTTGAAGATTTGCGTGTGTTGAAGATTTTGTGCGTGTGTTGAAGATTTTGTGCGTGTGTTGTTGAAGATTTGTGTGTGTGTTGAAGATTTTGTGCGTGTGTTGAAGATTTTGTGAGTGTGTGTGTTGAAGATTTTGTGTGTGTGTTGAAGATTTTGTGTTGAAGATGTGTGTGTTGAAGATTCTGTGTGTGTGTTGAAGATTTTGTATGTGTGTGCTGAAGATTTTGTGTGTGTGTGTTGAAGATTTTGTGCGTGTGTTGAAGATTTTGTGTGTGTTGAAGATTTTGTGCGTGTGTTGAAGATTTTGTGCGTGTGTTGAAGATTTTGTGTGTGTGTTGAAGATTTTGTGCGTGTGTTGAAGATTTTGTGCGTGTGTTGAAGATTTTGTGCGTGTGTTGAAGATTTTGTGCGTGTGTTGAAGATTTTGTGCGTTTGTTGAAGATTTTGTGTGTGTTGAAGATTTTGTGCGTGTGTTGAAGATTTTGTGTGTGTTGAAGATTTAGTGCGTGTGTTGAAGATTTTGTGCGTGTGTTGAAGATTTTGTGTGTGTGTTGAAGATTTTGTGCGTGTGTTGAAGATTTTGTGCGTGTGTTGAGGATTTTGTGCGTGTGCTGAAGATTTTGTGCGTGTGTTGAAGATTTTGTGCGTGTGTTGAAGATTTTGTGTGTGTTAAAGATTTAGTGCGTGTGTTGAAGATTTTGTGCGTGTGCTGAAGATTTTGTGTGTGTGTTGAAGATTTTGTGCGTGTGTTGAAGATTTTGTGCGTGTGTTGAGGATTTTGTGCGTGTGCTGAAGATTTTGTGCGTGTGTTGAAGATTTTGTGTGTGTGTGTTGAAGATTTTGTGCGTGTGTTGAAGATTTAGTGCGTGTGTTGAAGATTTTGTGTGTGTTGAATATTTTGTGTGTGTGAAAATTTTGTGTGTGTGAAAATTTTGTGGGTGTTGAAGATTTTGTGCGTGTATTGAAGATTTTGTGCGTGTGTCGAAGATTTTTTTTGTGTGTGTAGAAGATTTTGTGTGTGTGTTGAAGACTGTGTGTTTTGAAGACTGTGTGTGTGTTGAAGACTTTGTGTGTGTGTTGAAGACTTTGTGTGTGTGTTGAAGACTTTGTGTGTGTGTTGAAGACCTTTTGCGTGTGTTCAAGACTTTGTGCGTGTGTTGAAGATTTTGTGCGTGTGTTGAAGATTGTGTGCGTGTGTTGAAGATTTTGTGCGTGTGTTGAAGATTTTGTGCGTGTGTTGAAGATTTTGTGCGTGTGTTGAAGATTTTGTGCGTGTGTTGAAGATTTTGTGCGTGTGCTGATGATTTTGTGCGTGTGCTGAAGATTTTGTGCGTGTGTTGAAGATTTTGTG
Source organism: Oratosquilla oratoria (assembly GCF_046742065.1). Classification (NCBI taxonomy): domain Eukaryota; kingdom Metazoa; phylum Arthropoda; class Malacostraca; order Stomatopoda; family Squillidae; genus Oratosquilla; species Oratosquilla oratoria. Next base: position 118,377 of record NW_027467623.1, on the reverse strand, counting down.
CGTGTGTTGAAGATTTTGTGTGTGTGTTGAAGATTTTGTGCGTGTGCTGAAGATTTTGTGCGAGTGTTGAAGATTTTGTGCGTGTGTTGAAGACTTTCTGTGTATGTTGAAGACTTTCTGTGTGTGTTGAAGACTTTGTGTGTGTGTTGAAGACTTTTTGTGTGTGTTGAAGATTGTGTGCGTGTGTTGAAGATTTTGTGCGTGTGTTGAAGATTTTGTGCGTGTGTTGAAGATTTTGTGCGTGTGTTGAAGATTTTGTGCGTGTGTTGAAGATTCTGTGCGTGTGTTGAAGATTTTGTGCGTGTGTTGAATATTTTGTGCGTGTGCTGAGGATTTTGTGCGTGTGCTGAATATTTTGTGCGTGTGTTGAGGATTTTGTGCGTGTGTTGAAAATTTTGTGTGTGTGTTCAAGATTTTTTGCGTGTGTTGAAGATTTTTTGCGTGTGTTGAAGATTTTGTGCGTGTGCTGAAGATTTTGTGCCTGTGTTGAAGATTCTGTGCGTGTGTTGAAGATTCTGTGCGTGTGTTGAAGATTCTGTGCGTGTGTTGAAGACTTTGTGCGTGTGTTGAAGATTTTGTGCGTGTGTTGAGGATTTTGTGCGTGTGTTGAAGATTTTGTGCGTGTGTTGAAGATTGTGCGTGTGTTGAAGATTTTGTGCGTGTGTTGAAGATTTTGTGCGTGTGTTGAAGATTTTGTGTGTGTGTTGAAGATTTTGTGCGTGTGTTGAGGATTTTGTGCGTGTGTTGAGGATTTTGTGCGTGTGTTGAGGAATTTGTGCGTGTGTTGAAGATTTTGTGCGTGTGTTGAAGATTGTGCGTGTGTTGAAGATTTTGTGCGTGTGTTGAAGATTTTGTGCGTGTGTTGAAGATTTTGTGTGTGTGCTGAGGATTTTGTGCGTGTGTTGAGGATTTTGTGCGTGTATCGAGGAATTTGTGCGTGTGTTGAGGATTTTGTGCGTGTGTTGAAGACTTTGTGCGTGTGTTGAAGACTTTGTGCGTGTGTTGAAGATTTTGTGTGTGTGTTGAAGATTTTGTGTGTGTGTGTTGAAGATTTTGTGTGTGTGTGTTGAAGATTTTGTGTGTGTGTGTTGAAGATTTTGTGTGTGTGTGTTGAAGATTTTGTGTGTGTGTGTTGAAGATTTTGTGTGTGTGTGTTGAAGATTTTGTGTGTGTGTTGAAGATTTTGTGTGTGTGTGTTGAAGATTTTGTGTGTGTGTGTTGAAGATTTTGTGTGTGTGTGTGTTGAAGATTTTGTGTGTGTTGAAGATTTTGTGTGTGTTGAAGATTTTGTGTGTGTGTGTTGAAGATTTTGTGTGTGTGTGTTGAAGATTCTGTGTGTGTGTTGAAGATTTTGTGTGTGTGTTGAAGATTTTGTGTGTGTGTTGAAGATTTTGTGTGTGTGTTGAAGATTTTGTGTGTGTGTGTTGAAGATTTTGTGTGTGTGTGTTGAAGATTTTGTGTGTGTGTGTTGAAGATTTTGTGTGTGTGTGTTGAAGATTTTGTGTGGTCGCAGGAGGGGTTACAGGTCTTGGGCGAGGTCACGTGCCTCAGGGAAGGTCACTGGTCTTGGGCGAGGTCATGAGTCTCAGGCGAGGTCATTCATGTACAACAAATCTTTCCGGCAAAAAATATACATCTGTATTCTCATTCTCTGCGGCAAGCTCTGATGTTTTCAATCGACATTTGTTCTTCTGTGTGTGTAATTTGCGTTTGGTTCTAATGGAAATCGCTCTTATTCGTTCCTCGAATTAGATCTTGGCCTTCATCAAGCGTCTTCATCTTCAAGTCTTTATTCTTCGTTCTCGGAAAAAAGTAATTCTGGACTGCATATGCCATCATTCGACTGTTTGTTCTCCACGTCTTTGAGATCGTTCACGTCTTCCTGCAGCTTTTGTGTTCAATTCATCTTGATTTTTCTGTAGTTTTGATCATTGTTACGAGTCGCTTGATGTCGATGTTCATTTCTTAGGATGAAATCTTTTTCCACCATGTAATTACGTGTCGCTTGAGGCCTCGCATCTAGGCATATCTGCTAGTAGTTGCACATGAATACAAATTCTTTAATTTTCTTTGTTACCGGGGAAAAAAGATAGTCTATATATTTTTTACAAAATAATAATAATGATAATTTAACAGATTAGAATAAGAAAATAACTTGGTAGAATCTCTCTCATAAACGCCATTCATTTCATCTACTATTTTTTGTTTTTATTTAATAAAAAACAAGAAAAACTAATTCTGTCGTGATTTATTTATTTACGTCAAGAGGACAAGAATGAATTAGAATAAGAAAATGGTAGAATCTCATTCACAAACATCCACTTCATCAACTCCTTTTTATTTCTATTGAATAAAAAAAAAAGAAACTTAAGATTTATTTATGTGCATTAATCTTTCCTCGTCCCTATCCCCCCCGCAATCCCCCACCCCCCGTAATCCTCCCACCCCCACCCCCCGTAATCCTCCCCCATCCCCCGCAATCCACCCCCGTAACTCCCCCCCCCCGTAACACCCCCGTAACACCCAACACCCCCCCCGCAATCCCCGGATCCGTGGAGTCTTTTTCTTCCGCGAACACTCGAACCGGACCCGTGGCTGCCATAAGGTTACCGCCTCCTTCTTCCGATTCCCGATGCAGTTCCGGTATGCATAGGGCCACGCTCACGCCCATCCATTCACCTTCACGCCCCCCCCCCTCTCTCTCTCTCTCTCTCTCTCTCTCTCTCTCTCTCTCTCTCTCTCTCTCTCTCTCTCTCTCTCTCTCTCTCTCTCTCTCTCTCTCTCTCTCTCTCTCTCTCTCTCTCTCTCAAAGGATTACAAAGGCGGAGCATGCCGACAGGAGACCTTTTGATCCATATGTAGGTCGGATGCAAAAAAAAAAAAAAAAAAAAATATATATATATATATATATATATATATATATATATGTATATATATATGTATATATATATATATACATATATACACATATATATATATATATCATATTAATAATAAATTAAAACTATAATAATGTAAAAATAACAAATAAAATACATAAATAAATGCATAGGTATAGTTGAATAACAAACAAACAAGTAAATAGTAAATGATTATAAATTGACATATAACTAATAATAAATGAAAATCAGACAGACAAATTATATCAAAACAAAAACAAATAATATAATATAAATTATAATCATTACAGCATCTTACTTAGGTATTTATCTAAATGATTCTTAAAGCTTTGAACTGAACTACATTGCACTACCTGTGCAGGAAGTTTATTCCATTCATTAACTACACGGTTGGCAAAGTTGTTTCTACCTACTTCCAAATTGAATCTATTTCCGGACAGTTTGAGACCATTGTTTCTTGTCTGATTCTCATTCAATGTGAAAATTTGGTCACTTTTGATGTTGTCAATTCCCTTTAAGATCTTAAAGACCTGTATCAAGTCACCTCTGAGTCTACGCTTTTTTAGGGAAAACAGATTCATGTGCTTAAGTCGATTTTCGTATGATTTATTTTTGATATTTGGAATCAGTTTTGTGGCTCGCCGTTGTACTTTTTCCAGTCTGTCAATGTCTTTAATGAGATTCGGTGACCATACGGAAACAGCATATTCCAAATGTGGACGAACTAACGATTTATATAGCTTGTTAATGAGTGATAGACTTTTGAAATCAAAAGATCGCGCAATCAATCCCAGAATCTTATTTGCTTTCTCAGAGGCTGAAATACACTGCTTGGATGATTTGAGGTCGTTACTGATAATTACGCCGAGATCTTTTTCACTATCCACTTTTGTTAACGAATTTCCAAATAACTTGTAATCGTACTTACTGTTATTTTTACCTATGTGCATTACCTTACATTTACTTGTGTTAAATTTCATTAGCCACTTTTCAGACCATTGCTGTAATTGATCTAAATCTTCTTGAATATCTAATTGGTTTGAGTGATCATTTGCCACTCCGCACAGTTTTGTATCATCAGCAAATTTGGAAACAGTAGATTTTAGTCCATGGTCTATATCATTTATATATACTATGAATAGAAGTGGCCCAAGAACGGAACCCTGAGGAACTCCACTTGCAACACTTTTCCATCCAGAAGTTTTTCCATTTAAAACAACTCTCTGTTTTCGACCTTTCAACCAATTACTAGTCCAACCTAATAGGCTACCACTTATTCCATGCAAAGCTAATTTAGTAAGTAGTCTTTCGTGTGGGACGGTATCAAAAGCTTTTGCAAAGTCTAGATATATTAAATCTATATTGTTTCTTTTGTCCTAATTCGAGATAACTGTGTTGTAGAATTCGAGTAAGTTAGTCACGCAAGAACGTTTCCGTCTGAAACCATGCTGGCTATCATTTATCAAACGGTTACTTTCTAAATGATATTCGATAGCATCTATGATGATAGTTTCCATTATTTTTCCTACGATCGAAGTCAAACTTATAGGCCTATAGTTATTTGGTTTCTTTTTGTCACCTTTTTTGAATATGGGAGTAACGTTAGCTAGCTTCCATTCTCTTGGGACATCTCCGGATATGATGGATTTCTTGAAAATAATTTCTAATGGAACAACATTCTCATTTTTCATTTCCTTTAAGATTCTTGGATGCCAACCGTCAGGCCCTGGTGTTTTATTAACTTTGAGTTTGTCTATACACCTTTTAATTTTTTCTTTTGTTATATTTACCGTAGTGAGTAAGTTTACCCCAGACTTTTCACAGGTTTCAGTTTGGAATTCACTTTGAGGTGTTTCGTTTACGAATACCGAGCTAAAATAATTGTTTAAGATATTACACATTCCTTCATTTGAATATTCAAGTTGACCGTCAGCAGATAATAGTGGACCAATGTGATTCCTAACAACCTTTTTATCTCTAATGTAACTATAGAATTCTTTGGGATTCTCTTTGGATTTATCAGCGATGTTCATTTCGTATTGTCGTTTTCTTTTTCTTATTGTCTTTTTTATATTTCTCTGTATTGATACATAACTTTCATAGTCATTAGATGCACCCGAGCACTTATATTTCTTATAAGCCTGTCTCTTTTTAGCAATACTTTTTTCAGTTTCTTTGTCGAGCCACTTTGGGCGAGCCTGATTTGGTGGACGACTGTCCTTAAAAGGAATGTAAGTTTGAATCATCTTAGTGAGCGTATTTTGAAATATTTCCCACATCTGATCTACAGGCCTTTCGTTTAATTTTGCCTCCCAATCTGTAAGCTGAAGCTCCTGACGTAGTTCTATGAACTGAGCTTTACTGAAATCGGGTATTTTAGAAGCACAAGTATCTATTCTAAAATTGTTTAGGAGTTTGAATCTGACTAAGTTGTGATCGCTATTTGCAACAGATTCACCGACTTCTACATCAGTTACCATGCTTTCGCGGCTAGTGATCAATAAATCGAGTAAGTTTCCATATCTTGTGGGCTCTTTTACATGCTGAATTAAGTAATTGTCACCAAGAAAATCAATCAAGCGACTACCTATATGGCCATGTTCAAGGGTCATCCAATCAATGTCAGTAAAATTGAAATCACCCATTATCAATAAATCCCGGTTGCAGAAACTAGACAGTTCTTGAAATAACAGTTTGTCGTCTGCTAATGATAATGTCTTTGGCCTATATATTACACCTATATTCATTTTTTGTCCATTTGTTTGGGTTAACTCTACCCACAAACTGTCATATGCATCCTGTTTCACTTTCTCTAAACACAAGCATGAACATTCTCTCTCTCTATTCTCTCTCTCTATTCTCTCTCTCTCTATTCTCTCTCTCTATTCTCTCTCTCTCTCTCTCCCCTCTCCCCTCTCTCTCCCTCTCTCTCCCGTTTTCTTGCTCTCATTCGCTTTATCTCTCGCTCTCTCGCGTTCTCTCTCTCGCTTTCCCGCTCTATCTCTTACGCTTTCCCGCTCTCTCCCTTGTTCTCCCTCACTCGCTTTCCCCCCTCGCTCTCCCTACCTCGCTCTCACACTCGCTCTATTCCCCTCCCTCTCCCCCTTCGCTCTCCCCCCTCGCTCTCCCCCCTTGCTCTCTCCCCTCGCTCTCTCCCCTCACTCTCTCCCCTCGCTCTCCTCCCCTCGCTCTCCCCCTTTGCTCTCCTTCCCTCGCTCTCTCCCCTCGCTCTCCCTCCTTTGCTCTCCCTCCCTTGTTCTTCCACTCTCTCATTGACTCTCGATCTCGCTCGCTCTCTGTCTCGCTGTTTCGTACAGTATCTCCATCGCTCTCACGATCCTTCCACGTGCTCATTTTTCCATTTTTTTTTTTATATGAAAAAGAAATTTCTTTTTTCTTTTTTCATTTTCACGTAGTCTCCTGTTATTTCATCCCTGTGCCCAGACTTTTTCCTTCCTCTTGGTATTCTTATCACATTTTTCGGTGTCCATTTCCTCTCTGTTCCAGCATATTCTGTTTTTTGTTATCGAAAAAAAAGATGAAGAAAAAGGTGTACTTTCGTGCGATTTGTCTTCCTGCATCCTGACCCCTTCGCAGTCCAAGAATAAGGTGTGTGTGTGTGTGTGCGTGCGTGCGTGTGTGTGTGTGTGTGTGTGTGTGTGTGTGTGCGTGTATGTGTGTGCGTGTGCGTGTCTTGTGTCTGCCTGTCTGTCTGTGTTTGTATATATGTTTCTCCCTCTCTGTGTGTTTGTATGTGTGTGTGTGTGTGTGTGTGTGTGTGTGTGTGTGTGTAAGAGGCCGGTAGTGTACGAATGGAAATGAGCTAGGGCATTAGAATAATTCAGACTCGACGCCTGCTCGAGGGCAATGTTATGTCTAGGTGAGGGCGACGTTTTGTCTATGTAAACACACCGATGGTGGTGACGGTTTTTATATTCGATGTGTAATCAACTTTGTAAGCGCAGGTTACCTTCGTTTGACTAATGCTGAGTTAAACAATTTTTGCTAGTGGCATTGAAATGTCTTTCCGGATTGGTGCAAGGTGCAGAAGGAGGAAAAAAACTATTGGTGCATGAATTCAAAGTCACGCCCATAAGGAGTGACATTTACTTGAGAAGTCACCGGAGATTGGTTTAGAAAAATTAGTGACGTCAGACGAAGGTAGCTCAGAGTAGCATACGGGATCTCGTCAGAGGAGATAGAGAAGAGATAGAGAAGATAGAGGGAGAAGATATAGAGAGGGTGTGGAGAGAGGATCAGGAGACGATGTAGAGACGAGAGAAAAGAGATCCCGAGTGTAAGCTGAAGGTGAAATTACAGTGAAAGAAGAAAGAAAATTCACCACCCTTTTATTAACCCAAAGGACGAGAGGAATAGGCATGGGGCCTAGAAAATAGTGAGACTACAGGAAAAAGAAGGCATTGGGCCTACTACTTAAGAGGAACTTGAATATTAGTGAACCTCACGTAACGAGAGGCAAGGGGCCTCGAGACGAGTGATATTACAAGTCAAAATTAAGTGACAGTGGTGACAAGGGGAGGTGAAAGTGGTGGCAGCGGTGGGATCCGAACTGGGTGTTAAACACCTCCGAAGAGAAGTGGCGCCTGAAGTCTACGGGAACAAGACAACCAAAATCAAGAGAGTATTACGACTACGAGAGAAATCTACAACTTCAAGTAACTGCTACGTTGAGAACAAGCATTCTTCAAGATTCTTCAAGGTGATCATCATCTACAAGGCGGTCTTCAAGGCAGAGTGTGTGATGGAGGAGGAACAACGTCGTTGAGGAATGACAAGACCGTAGAAGGACGTCAAACCAGACATTGACATCACGAAGCGACATCGCAAGCAGCCAGGCTAAAGCAAGGTATTAGTAATAAGTATGAGTACCCCTCAGAATTCTAACGTGTTGAGACACGAAATTCACACATCAAATACAAATATTCCAAAATTCACAGGAGAGTCTAACACATATGGTGTAAACAAGTTCTTAAACCTCATTGACACTCTTATAGTTAGTAAAAACATAACAAATGAGAATCGTAAGATTGAGATTCTCAAGGAGAATATAGATCCAGAGCATGGAAGGGCGAGGTTTGTCATTAACTTCCAGCAAATGGAATCAATTAATCAATATGATGATTATAAGAAAGCATTTCTCAAGCATTTCATGTCCAAATGTGATCAGGATTCTATTAGATCATTGGTAAAAATGATTAAGGAAGTTAGGACAAGTGAAACTGACACTGAGTACTTAGCTAGATTAGATAGATGGTCAAAAGACATGAATTCTATCTTGAAAGATTCAGACTGGATAGAAAGATCTAGTGAGAAGATGAAAATCTCACAGGTAATCAAATTGATTACATTTAGCTTATTGGCAAAGAATTCTGATGACTTAACAGCAGAAAGGCTGTACAAAGATTTAAAATCAAATATCTGTTTAGGAGAAGTAGATTATCTTCTTCAAGAATACAGTGAGACCAGAACAATAAACCCATATGTAATGCCTATAAATCAAGAAAGCCAATATAGGAACTCTAGAGAGTTTAAGAAAACAGAAGTAGGACATAGGCGACATGCTAGAAGTCCATCTAGGGATAGGGATACCAGAATCCTTTGTTTTAATTGTAATGCATGGGGACACAAGGCACAAGAATGTTTTTATGGGATTATTTGCAGAAATTGCAAATACGAAGGTCACAATGAGTATCAATGTAGGAACCCTCCATTCTGTATTTACCATAATAAAATCGGACACAGAACTCATGAGTGCCGAAATTTTCGGGTACCCCCAGGGCTAAGAGGAAAACCCCCAGACACAGAAAAACCATTTCAGACCTACCATATATATACCGATAGGCGGTATTGTGTTAAATATGGGAATGCAAGGGAGGTGAAAGAAACTGACAAACTGATAATTACTGTTGGTAAAACTTCTGTAGGACCTCTCATTGCGGGTAAAGTGTTCAATAAGCCTATTCAAAATTTTTATTGATACAGGGTCTGTAGTTTAATGTAATTACTAGTTAAAGTTTTAAACCAGTTGAACCCAGGAGTGAAAATGTTGGAACCATCCGTTACACATTGCAAGGTTAAACTGGAAAACAGTTAAAAACATAAGGCAAGAATGAGCTAGAAGTTGCCTTGTATACAAATGAACAATTGTACAACACAGTGATAGAGGTAGAATAGTATGTTTTTCCAGGAGATTTATTGAAAGGATTTGCAACTATGAGAAAAGAAAACATGGTAATTTGTCCTGCTGACTTAGGAATTTTAGTGAAGTCACAGTTAATCCCATTCTTAAATCAACCAGACTTAAGACCAGTGACAGGAATCAATTAATCCTTAGATAACATTTCTATCCTAGATAGCGAGGCCGAGCGGTCTAACCCTACAGAAAGTAAAACAATTTGTGAACCCAACTCAGTAGTTCAGGAAACCCCAGAGATTACTAAATTATCAACCACAGATGCCTTGAGAATTGCAGATTGCGGATTAACAAGGTCGACATTGTTACATCCCATGTCAATTAATAAGGTTGAGGTGTGTTTGAAAGGAATCAATGTAGACTCTGAAGTAATTACAGTCCCAGAATCAGTTAAACTTAAAGGATTGAAGTGGGACTCAGGGATTTATAAGACAAATAAGAACAGAGTAGAAGTATTAGTAATTAATACTATGAATAAAGAGATAGTTTTAAAGAAAGGTACCCAAATAGGATGTATTCAGGTGTGTACTAAACCTATTAAGATTTTAAATGAGAATAGTGAGGAGATAGAATTACCAACTTCATCAATTTGTTCAGTACAAGAAGGCATAGACTTAAGAAATAGATATAAAGAATTATTACAATCAACTAATTGCCCTGAGTTGGATGAAGCTTTATTTGCTTTGCTTATGAAACATAAAAAAGCAATTGCTTTGCCGGGGGACGCCTTAGGCAAAACAACTGTTTTAAAAACATCACATTAAGTTAAAACCTGGAAACAACCTATCTACATACCAGCCTACAGAGTTCCTCACTCTAAATTAGCTGTAGTAGATAAACTCATCACTGAAATGTTATCACAGGATATTATTGAACATAGTAAAAGTGAGTGGAATTTTCCGTTGATCCTAGTACCAAAGTCTGATGGGACTATGCGACCAGTTATTGATTACAGGGAACTGAATAAGCACACCATTCGTGACAGGGTTACCATTACCCATTATCGGTGACATTTTGAGAAGTTTGGGAACTGAGAATTAGATATTTTTAGTACTATAGATATCAAATCAGCTTTTTGGCAAATAGAATTGCATGAAGATTCAAGAGAGTTCACAGCATTTTCTACTACAAACAGGACATTATGAGTTCAAGAGAATGCCATTTGGGTTATGTAATAGTCCATTAACTTACATGAGATTAATGAATACTATTCTAGATGGATTGTTAGGAAACACTGCCAGTGTATTTCTAGATGACATTTTAATAGTTTCTCAGACTGCAGTGGAGCACTTTAAGAAATTAGATTTGATATTCTCAAGACTAGGAGAAGCTGGGTTAAAAGTAAAACTTGAAAAATGTAAGTTCTTGCAAGACAGTGTCATTTACTTAGGACATAAGATAGACAGACACGGACTGAGTACAGTAAATTCAAAGGTGGACGCTGTCAAGAATTTTCCAGTTCCGACCAATGTAGACAAGGTTAGGAGCTTTTTGGGATTAACAGGATATTATAGAAAATTCATTCAAAGTTATGCTGACATTGCTAATCCCCTAAGTTCTTTGTTGAGAAAGGACTCAAAGTTCATGTGGGGACCTGCGCAACAGCAAGCTTTTGACAAGTTGAAAGATAAACTCACAAGTTCACCTATTTTAATTTTTCCCGACTATGAAAAAGAATTTATTCTTTGTACTGATGCGTCTGACATAGGTTAGGAGGCATACTAATGCAAGAGAGAGAAATGGAACTTTAAAACCCATAGCTTACACATCCAGACTTTGTAATAGTGCGGAAAGAAACTATTCTATAACTGAAAGAGAAACTTTTAGCAGTAATTTATTCTTTAGAAAGTTTTAGGGATATGATACTAGGGTATCCCATCAGAGTTTGGACTGATCACACAGCTATTCAGAACTTATTTAAGCATAAGAATCTTAGAGGCAGACTTGCTAGATGGTTTGCGATACTTCAGTGCTATGATGTTCAATTTAATTATATTCCGGGTAGAAGGAATGTAGCAGATCCACTTTCTAGAAACATTAGTCAACCAATGACTGGGAACTGGGTTGATTAATTTTGTTTGTAGTATAGAAGAGTTAGTAACTTTAGATGAAGAAATGCTAATGCTAATAGAGAACAGGGAGATGATGAGACATGTGATTCAATAATCAAGCATTTTGATGAACCCAAGAGGAGATCCTCCAAAGCTACCAAAGGGGTATAAGATAGAGGAATTTCATTTGATTAATGGAATTTTGTATAGGAAAACATTTGTAAATGGGAAAGATATTTCTAGAGGTCAAGTAAATCAGTTGGTTATACCACAAACTCTGGTAAATGAGATAAAGAAGTTACTTCATGATAGTGATTGTAGTTCACATCCTGGAAAGGATAAAACTTATAGACAGGCACAACTTAAAGTACTTTTGGTTAGGTATGAAGAAAACTATATATGATTATATAGAAAAAATGTGTAAAATGTGTAAGGGTGAAAGGAAATACACCAAAACCTGCTCCTATACTCACCTATCCCATTCCACAGAAACCTTGGGAAAGAGTTCACATGGATACTTTGGAATTACCATTAACAGAGAACGGCTTTAAATACCTATTTGTTGCTATTGATTATTTTTCAAGATTTTGTATATTACAACCCATAATCAATAAGAAAGCTGAAACTATTGCTTCCGTAATCTATGATCAGATAATCTGTAATTTTACTACACCTAACATCCTAGTTTCAGATAATGGGACTGAATTTAATAACAATAATCTTGGAAAATCTATGTAATTGTGTTCCACATCAAGAAAGTCAATATACTCGTTAACCATCCCCAAAGTAATGGAGTAGTAGAAAGGTTAAACAAAAAGATAATTATATGTCTTAGAACCCTAATAAGTCCTCATAGTGTAACTTGGGATACTTGGATTCCTTGTGTTAAGTGTACTCTGAACAATCAAATTAATGTAGCAACTGGGGATACACCTCATTTTATAATTTTTGGGGAGGACAAAACTCTGCCATATGAAATGTTGACTGCAGAGCAAAAACCCATATATAATATGGATGATTATATATCCAATAGGATAAATACTCTTCAAAGTATTCACCAAAGAGTTAGGAAACATATGCAGGTGTATTCACAAGAGATGGAGGGAACAACAACACAAAATAGCTCGTAAACTAGAATTGAAAATTGGGGAATTAGTAATGGTCAAAGCAACCTCACCAATAATAAACTTTTCACTAAGGTACACTGGTCCATATAGGGTAATTGATTCTGCAGGTGGAAACAAGTTTAAACTTAAACATTTAGAATCAAGAGAAGAATTGGTAGGACATTTAGATGACATAAGGAAAATTAGCTTGCAGATCTATGAAGATGATTATAGTAATACTTTGTGCATAAATATTGATAACCCTGGAGAATATGGAGAATATTATAATGATATTTTTCAAGAGTTGAATATTAATCTTGATGTATTTTACAGATGAAAACTGCCTTATTAATAATATTAAGTTTGGTGAGTGCCATGGACTGGAATCCGATTCGTCCTGGAGCATTGGTACATCATCAAGGTAACCTAATCTTGGTTGATAAGGTAGTAAGGGTAGTTCTTGATTATAAAAATGTAACCAAAAATTAAAGAAAATGTGAGACTCCATTAATAAAAGTTTGCAAATATTAAAACAGAAACATTTCCAGTAAAGATGTTAAGGATAGACTTGAAAAACAAAATAAAGGAAATAGATGATAAATTGCACATCATAGGTTCAAATTTCAAAAGCAATGTTAGACAAAAGAGAAGTGCAATAGTAGTGGCTTTAGGAGCTCTTGCTGGTTTGGGAATTGCCAATTTGCCTTCCTTGCTGACTTGAAAATTTCAATAAATACATTAAAGGAGAAAGTTGGAAAAAATTGATGAATTACAATCAAGCATTAAAAACATTGAGGAAAATGATCTCTGATATTTCAGATAACTTAGAGGAATCTCAGCTTGAAACAAAGTGAACAAGAGAGTACAATGCAAATATTTGTGTTACTCAATACTATGCAATTGAAATTATCTGAGATGCAAGTTCAATTGGAATCTTTTGTACAGGATTTAGTTATGCCAATTCGGGTCAAGTAACTTCTTCTCTCCTTCCAATACCTCAACTTATATAGGTAATTAAGTCAGCAAAGAAGGATTGGAACTTTTGAACCTTTCTTTGAAGAAGCTAATGTAGCATTATATTATCCATTTCTAAACTCCTAACTTAATGTTAATTCAGTTATTATTGAAATCCCTTTCTCTTCCAACCAACGATTTAACTTATTCAAATTGAAACCCTTCCCATTGAAGGTAAATGGTTCATTTTATGAAGTAGATATTCCCATTGTAGACCCAATCAATTATATCCCTTCTGTAGACAATCTGAAGGAGAGCAGAGTCTCTAATGACAAGTTGAAGGAGTGTAGAAGATTTAATAGGAATCTTTACCTCTGTCATTCTTCCATGTTTGTGTTCCGTGAAGCTTTGAAAAATTCATGTGAAGTCTCTGGTTAGGAATATGTCTGTTATGAACAATTGTCATTACCTGTTATGTCTAGGAGAGGGCGACGATTTGTCTATCTAAACACACCGATGGTGGTGACGGTTTTTATATTCGGTGTGTTTGTGTGTGTGTGTTTGTGTGTGTGTGTTTGTGTGTGTGTGTTTGTGTGTGTGTGTTTGTGTGTGTGTTTGTGTGTGTGTGTGTGTGTGTGTGTGTGTGTGTGTGTGTGTGTGCGTGTGTGTGTGCGTGTGTGTGTGCGTGTGTGTGTGTGTATCTCCATCTCGATCTCGAATTGCTGAGCTCTCGAGGTCCACTCTTACGTCCTCCTCGCCCAACTCTTCACGTGTTCCTCGAGACCCTGTCCTCTCTCTCCCTCCGAACCAATTTTCTCCATTTTGTATTCCCATCCTTAATTTGCTTTTTCCTTTCTTTTTTTATTCCAGCCCTCTCTTCTACTCCTTCCCTCCACTCCTCCCCTCTCCACTCCTCCCCCTCCACTCCTCCCCCTCCACTCCTCCCCCTCCACTCCTCCCCCTCCACTCCTCCCCCTCCACTCCTCCCCCTCCACCCCTCCCCCTCCACTCCTCCCCTCTCCACTCCTCCCCTCTCCATTCCTCCCCTCTCCACTCCTCCTCTCTCCACTCCTCCCATCCACTCTCCCCTCCATTCCTCCCCTCTCCACTCCTCCCCTTCCACTCCACCCCCTTTCACTCCTCTCTATTCCTTCTCCACTACCCTTCCACTTCCCCTCTACTCCTTACTTTCTACTCCTCCTCTCCACTCCTCTCCCTCCAAATAGCAATTATCACACCTCCATATCTTTTCAATCCCTTTTTCAATCACAGCGTTCTTCCTTCCTTCTTCCTTCCTTCTTCCTTCCTTCTTCCTTCCTTCTTCCTTCCTTCTTCCTTCCTTCTTCCTTCCTTCTTCTTTCTTTATTCCTTCTTCTTTATTCCTTCTTTATTCCTTCTCCTTTACTTTCTTCCTTCCTCACTTCCCTCCGTACCTCCTTCCGTCCTTGTTATCCTCCACCATTCCTTCCCTTCTCTTCCTTTCTTTCCTCCTTCCTTCCTTCTTCGTTTTCCTTTCCTTCTTTTCTTCCTTCCTCCTTTCTTCTCCCTTCCTTCTTCCTTCTTCCTTCCTTCTTCCTTCCTTCTTCCTACTTTCTTCCTTCTTCCTTCCTTCTTCCTTCCTTCTTCCCTCTTTCCTTTTTCCTTCTTCCTTTACATTTCCTTCATTCTCTCTTCTTCCCTCCTCCTTCCTCCGTTCTTACTTGCTTCTTCCTTCCTTCTTACTTGATTCTTACTTCCTTCTTCATTCCTTTTTACTCTTTATTCCCTCCTTTTTCTTTCCTTCTTCCCTCCTGTTTCCTTCTTCATTTCTTCTTGTTCCATCCTCTTCCCTCCTTCATTCTTCCTTTCTTCTTCCCTCCTTTCCTCCTCCCCTCCTCCCTTTGTCCTCCTTTTGTATCCTTCCTTTGTTATCCTTTGCCTTTCTTTTCTTGTTCCTGAGGTACCTCGATTGCAAGATGCCATCTTTAAGTCAGGGTCAGACCTTCCCTCCACGACCGCCTCTCAGCCTCGAATTCTACTTCGGAGCTCTTCTATAAAATGTACATTTGGGAAAACAAGTAGTTTGACACTTTCTGGTGTATGTTTTTTTTTTTTTTTTGGGGGGGGGGGGCAGAAAAAAAGTAGTTCGTCCCAAGCCTTCAGTGTCCTTCACTCCTCTTTCTTTTCCTCTCTTTCCCCTTTCCCCTCTTATTTCCCTTTATTTCCCTCCCTTTTCCTCCCTTTCCCTCCCTTCCATGCCCTTTCCTTTTCTTCCCCACGCTTTCCCTCCCATTGCTCGTCCATCTACCTCACGTTCCCTTTGCTTCCCGTTCCTTTAATTTAGAAATATGGTGTTATCAATGATGAATACCCTTTCCTATGCTCCACTGCTGTCATTTGCCATCTCAGCACATTCATTCCCAAACCGACGGACCTATACCGTTTTCATATAAATGTTATTCACTAAGAAGTGCATTGTGTTGTTGTTGTTATTATTATTATTATTATTGTTATTGTTGTTATTGTTATTATTTTTGTTATTGTTATCATTGTTATTATTGTTATTTTTATTATTGTTATTATTGTTATTATTGTTATTATTATTAATATTATTATTGTTATTGTTATTGTTAATGTTATTATTATTGTTTATATTTTATTTTATTGTTATTCCTGTGGGGGCCCCCCGAGTCGCTCCTGTGGGGGGCCCCCGCGCCGCTCATGTGGGAGGCCCCCGAGTTACTCCTTTTGGGGACCCCCGAGTCGCTCCTTTTGGGGGCCATCGAGTCGCTCCTTTTGGGGGCCCCCGAGTCGCTCCTTTTGGGGGCCCCCGAGTCGCTCCATTTGGAGGCCTCCGAGTCGCTCCTTTTGGGGGCCCCCGAGTCGCTCCTTTTGGGGGACCCCGAGTCGCTCCTTATGGGGGCCCCCGAGTCGCTCCTTTTGCGGGCCCCCGAGTCGCTCCTTTTGGGAGCGCCCGAGTCGCTCCTTTTGGGGGCCCCCGAGTCGCTCCTTTTGGTGGCCCCCGAGTCGCTCCTTTTGGGGGTCCCCGAGTCGCTCCTTTTGGGGGCCCCCGAGTTGCTCTTTTATGGGGCCCCCGAGTCGCTTCTTTTGGGTGCCCCCGAGTCGCTCCTTTTGGGGGCTCCCGAGTTGCTCAGTTTAGGGACCCCCGAGTCGCTCCGTTTGGGGGCCCCCGAGTCGCTCCTATAGGGGGCCTCGAACCACTCCTGTGGAGGGCCCCGAGGCGATCCTGTGGGGGCCCCGCATCGCCCCAGTGGGGGCCCTCGCGTCCCTCTAGTGAGGGCCCCCGAGTCGCTCCTTTTAGGGGCCCCGCGTCGCTCCTGTTAGGGCCCCCGCGTCGCTCCTGTCGGGGCCCCCGCGTCGCTCCTTTTGGGGGGCACTCGCGTCGCTCATTTTGGGAGCCCTCGCGTCGCTCCTTTTGGGAGCCCTCCGCGTCGCTCCTTTTGGGAGCCCTCCGCGTCGCTCCTGTAGAGGCCCCCGAGTCTCTTCTTTTGGGGGCCCCACGCGTCGCTCCTGTAGAGGCCCCCGACTCTCTTCCTTTGGGGGCCCTCGAGTTTCTTCTTTTGGGGGCACCCCCGAGATTCTGTGGGAGCCCCCGCGTCGCTCCTGTGGGGGACCCCTGCGTCGCTCCTGTGGGGATCCCCGTGTCGCTCCTGTGGGGACCCCCGCGTCGCTCCTGTGGGGGGCCCCTGCGTCGCTCCTGTAGGGGGCCCCCGCGTCGCTCCTTTTGGGGGCCCCCGCGTCGCTCCTTTTGGGGGCCCCCGCGTCGCTCCTTTTGGGGGCCCCCGCGTCGCTCCTTTTGGGGGCCCCCGCGTCGCTCCTTTTGGGGGCCCCCGTGTCGCTCCTTTTAGTGGCCCCCGCGTCGCTCCTTTTGGGGGCCCCCACGTCGCTCCTTTTGGGGACCTCGTGTCGCTCCTTTTGGGGGCCCCCGAGTCGCTCCTTTTGGGGGCCCCCGAGTCGCTCCTGTGGGGGCCCCCGAGTTGCTCTTTTTAGGGAACCCCGAGTCGCTCATTTTGGGTGCCCCCGAGTCGCTCCTTTTGGGTGCCCCCGAGTCGCTCCTTTTGGGGGCTCCCGAGTTGCTTAGTTTAGGGACCCCCGAGTCGCTCCTTTTGGGGGCCCCCGAGTCGCTCCTATAGGGGGCCTCGAACCACTTCTGTGGAGGGCCCCGAGGCGATCCTGTAGGGGCCCCGCATCGCCCCAGTGGGGGCCCTCGCGTCCCTCCAGTGAGGGCCCCCGAGTCGCTCCTTTTGGGGGCCCTCGCGTCATTCCTTGTGGGCCCCCGCGTCGCTCCTTTTGGGGCCCCCGCGTCGCTCCTGTCGGGGCCCCCGAGTCTCTTCCTTTGGGGGCCCCCGAGTCTCTTCCTTTGGGGGCCCTCGAGTTTCTTCTTTTGGGGGCATCCCCGAGTCTCTGTGGGGGCCCCCGTGTCGCTTCTGTGGGGGACCCCTGCGTCGCTCCTGTGGGAACCCCCGTGTCGCTCCTGTGGGGACCCCCGCGTCGTTCCTGTGGGGACATCCGCGTCGCTCCTGTGGGGACCTCCGCGTCGCTTCTTTGGGGACCCCCGCGTCGCTCCTGTAAGGGGCCCCGCGTCGCTCCTGTGGGGACCCCCGCGTCGCTCCTGTGGGGACCCCCGCGTTGCTCCTCTGGAGGCCCCCGCGTCGCTCCTGTGTAGGCCCCCGCGTCGCTCCTGTGGTGGCCCCTGCTTCGCTCCAGTGGGGGACCTCTGCATCGCTCCTGTAAGGGCCCCCGCGTCGCTCCTGTGGGGGCCCCCGCGTCGCTCCTTTGGGGGCCCCTTCGTCGCTCCTTTGGGGGCCCCCGCGTCATTTCTGTGCGGCCCCCCGCGTCGGTCCTAAGGAGGCCCCCGCGTCGCTACCTGTGGGGGCCCCCACGTCGCTCTTGTGGGGGGCCCCAGCGTTGCTCCTTTAGGGGCCCCCGCGTTGCTCCTGTAGGGGGCCCCAGCGTCGCTCCTTTGGTGGCCCCCGCGTCGCTCCTGTTGGGGGCCCCAGCGTCGCCCCAGTGGGGCGACCCAGCGTCGCTCCTGTGGGGGGCCCCAGCGTCGCTCCTTTGGGGGCCCCCGCGTCGCTCCTGTGGGAGCCCCCTCGTCGCTCCTGTGCGGGCCCCCGAGTCTCTTCTTTTGGGGGCCCCCTAGTTTCTCTTTTGGGGACCCTCCAATTCTCTCCTTTGGGGCCCCCCGAGTCTCTGTGGGGGGTCCTTAGCCGATCCTGTAGGGGCCCCCACTTGGCTCCTGTGGGGGGGCCCCTGCGTCGCCCCTGTGGGGAGCCCCGCGTCGAACCTTTGGGGACCCCGCGTTGCTCCTCTGGGGGCCCCCGCAACGGTCTTGTGGGGGCCCCTGTGTCGATCATGTGGAGGCCCCCACGATGATCTTGTGGGACCCCCGTGTCGGGGTAATTTGGGGCCCCGAGCCACTCATGTGGGGGCCCCCGAGCCGATCTATTGGTGGGCCCCGAGCCCATCTATTTGGGGGGCCCCGATCCGATGCTTTGGGGGGCCCTGATCCGATGCTTTGGGGGGCCCTGATCCGATCATTTGGGGGCCCTAAACCTATTCTTTGGGGGGGCCCGAGCCTATCATTTGGGGGCCTCCGATTCGATCCATTTGGGGGCCCCCGAGTCGCTCCTATAGGGGGCCCCGATCCACTCCTGTGGAGGGCCCCGAGGCGATTCTGTGGGGGGCCCGCATCGCCCCAGTAGGGGCCCTCGGGTTCCTCCAGTGAGGGCCCCCGCGTCGCTTCTTTGAGGGCCCCCGCGTCGCTACTGTTGGGGGGCCACCGAGTCGCTCCTTTTGGGGGGCCCCCGAGTCTCATCCGTTGGGGCCCCCCGAGTCTCTTCTTTTGGGGGCCCCCGAGTCTCTGTGGGGGCCCCCGTGTCGTTCCTGTGGGGGGGCCCCTACATCGCTCCTGTGGGGACCCCCGCGTTGCTCCTGTGGGGGGGCCCCTGCGTCGCTCCTGTGGGAACCCCCGCGTCGCTCCTGTGGGGGGCCACTGCGTCGCTCCTGTGGGGAACCCTGCGTCGCTCCTGTGGGGGGCCCCTGCGTTGCTCCTGTCGGGGCCCCCGCGTCGCTCCTTTTGGGGGCCCCCCGCGTCGCTCCTTTTGGGGGCCCCCCCGAGTCTCTTCTTTTGCCCCCCCCCGAGTCTATTCTTTTGGGGGCCCCCCGCGTCGCTCCTCTAGAGGCCCCCGAGTCTCTTCCTTTGGGGGCCCACGAGTCTCTTCCTTTAAGGGCCCCCGTGTCTCTTCTTTTGGGGGCACCCCCGAGTCTCTTCTTTTGGGGGCACCCCCGAGTCTCTTCTTTTGGGGGCACCCCCGAGTCTCTGTGGGGGACCCCTGCGTCGCTCCTGTGGGGACCCCCGCGTCGCTCCTGTGGGGACCCCCGTGTCGCTCCTGTGGGAGGCCCCGCGTCGCTCCTGTGGGGACCCCCACGTCGCTCCTGTGGGGATCCCCGCGTCGCTTCTGTGGAGGGCCCCAGCGTCGCTCCTATGGGGACCCCCGCGTTGCTCCTATGGGGACCCCACGTCGCTCCTGTGGGGGGCCCCTGCGTCACTCCTGTGGGGGCCCCGCGTCGCTCCTGTGGGGACCCCCGCGTCGCTCCTGTGGGGACCCCCGCGTCACTCCTGTGGGGACCCCCTCGTTGCTCCTGTGGGAACCCCCTCGTTGCTCCTGTGGGGACCCCCGCGTCGCTCCTGTGGGGACCCCCGAGCCACTCCTATGGGGGCTCCCGCGTCGCTCCTGTGGAGGCCCCCGCGTCGCTCCGGTGGGGTCCCTGCTTCGCTCCTGTGGGGGCCCCGTGTCATTCCTGTGGGGGCCCCCGCGTCGCTCCTGTGGGGGCCCCCGCGTCATTCCTGTGGGGGCCCCCGCGTCGCTCCTGTGGGGGCCCCCGCGTCATTCCTGTGGGGGTCCCCACGTCGCTCTTTTAGGGGCCCCCGCGTTGCTCCTGTGGGGGCCCCCGCGTCGCTCCTGTGCAGGCCCCCGAGTCTCTTCTTTTGGCGGCTCCCGAGTCTCTTTTTTTGGGGGCCCCCGAGTCCTTCTTTTGGGGACCCTCCAATTCTCTCCTTTGGGCCCCCCGAGTCTCTGTGGGGGGCCCTCAGCCGATCCTGTGAGGTACCCCCGCGTTGCTCCATTGGGGGCCCCGCGTCGCACCTTTGGGGGGCCCCGTGTTGCTCCTTTGGGGGCCCCCGCATCGCTCTTGTGGGGGCCCCTGCGTCGATCCTGTGGAGGCCCCCGTGACGATATTGTGGGACCCCCGCTTCGCTGTAATTTGGGGCCCCGAGCCACTCTTGTGGGGGCCCCCGAGCTGATCTATTGGTGGGCCCCGAGCCGATCTATTTGGGGGCCACCGATCCGATCCTTTGGGGGGCCCCGATCCAATCCTTTGGGGGCCCCGATCCGATCATTTGAGGGGCCCCAAGCCTATCATTTGAGGGGCCCCGAGCCTATCCTATGGGGGGCCTCCGATTCGATTCATTTGGGGGCCCCGAGCCGATTCCATTGGGATCCCCGATCCGATCCTTGTAGGGGCCCCGATCCAATCCTTTTGGGGGTCCCGATATGATTATTTTGGGGGCCCCGATCCGATCTTTTTTGTGGCCCCGATCCGATTCTTTTGGGGGCCCCGATTCGATCCTTTTGGGGGCCCCGATCCGATCCTTTTGGGGCCCCCGATCCGATCCTTTGTGGGGCCCCGAGCCTATCCTTTGGGAGGGCCCCGATCCGATCCATTTGGGGGCCCGAGCCGATCCTAGTGGGGGCCCCGAGCCGATACTATTGGGGGCCCCGAGCCGATCGTTTTGGGGGCTCCAATCCGATTCTTTTGGGGGCTCCAATCCGATTCTTTTGGGGGCCCCGATCTGATCCTTTTGGGGGCCCCGAGCCGATTCTTTTAGGGGCCCCGAGCCGATCCTATTGGGGGCCCCGATCCGATCCTTTTGGGGGCCCCGATCCGATCCTCTTTTGGGGCCCCGATCCGATCCTTTTTGGGGCCCCGTGCCGATCCTTTTGGGGGCTCCGATCCGATCCTATTGGGGGCCCCGAGCCGATCCTTTTAGGGACCCCCGAGCCGATCCTTTTAGGGGCCCCGAGCCGATCCTTTTAGGGGCCCCGAGCCGATCCTTTTAGGGGCCCCGATCCAATCCTTTTAGGGGCCCCGAGACGATTCTTTTAGGGGCCCCGATCCGATACTTTTAGTGGCCCCGAGCCGATCCTTAGGGGAGCCCCGAGCCGATCCTTAGGGGAGACCCGAGCCGATCCTTAGGGGAGCTCCGAGCCGATCCTTAGGGGAGCTCCGAGCCGATCCTCTGGCTGGACCCGAGTCTGTCCAGTGTGGGGCTCCGAGTGCCTTTCGTGGGGGCTCGAGTGTCTTCAGTGGAGCCCGACTCTCTTAGGTCGAGGTCGAAATTCGGAAGACCCTCATTGGCCAGTTCGAAACAACCCAGATATCTTGAGATTCATCCGGTCAGAGTATCAGTGGTGGAGGGACGAAGGGGGAAAAGGGTGCAGGCAGTGACGAGGGTGGAGTGTGTGTTGAAGATTTTGCGTGTGTGTTGAAGATTTTGCGTGTGTGTTGAAGATTTTGCGTGTGTGTTGAAGATTTTCCGTGTGTTAAAGATTTTGTGTGTGTGTTGAAGATTGTGTGTGAAAATTTTGTGTGTGAAGATTTTGTCTGTGTGTTGAAGATTTTGTGTGTTGAAAATTTTGTGTGTGTTGAAGATTTTGCGTGTGTTAAAGATTTTGTGTATGTGTTCGAGATTTTCTGTGTTGAAGATTTTGTTTGTGTTTAAGATTTTGTGTGTGAACATTTTGTGTGTGTTGAAGATTTTGCGTGTGTGTTGAAGATTTTGCGTGTGTATTAAAGATTTTGCGTGTGTATTAAAGCTTTTGTGTGTGTTGAAGATTTGGGTGCGTGTTGGAGATTTTGTGTGTGTTGAAGATTTTGTGTGTGTTGAAGATTTTGTGTGTGTTGAAGATTTTTTGTGTGTTGAAGATTTTGTGTGTGTTGAAGATTTTGTGTGTGTTGAAGATTTTGTGTGTGTTGAAGATTTTGTGCGTGTGTTGAAGATTGTGTGCGTGTGTTGAAGATTTTGTGCGTGTGTTGAAGATTCTGTGCGTGTGTTGAAGATTTTGTCCGTGTGTTGAAGATTTTGTCCGTGTGTTGAAGATTTTGTGCGTGTGTTGAAGACTTTGTGCGTGTGTTGAAAATTTTGTGTGTGTGTTGAAGATTTTATGTGTGTTGAAGATTTTGTGTGTTGAAGATTTTGTGTTGAAGATTTTGTGTGTTGAAGATTTTGTGTGTGTTTAAAATTTTGTGCGTGTGTTGAAGACTTTGTGTGTGTGTTTAAGACTTTGTGTGTGTGTTGAAGATTTTGTGTGTGTTTAGAAGATTTTGTGTGTGTGTGTTGAAGACTTTGTGTGTTTGTTGAAGACTTTGTGTGTGTGTTGAAGATTTTGTGTGTGTTGAAGATTTTGTGTGTATGTTGAAGATTTTGTGTGTGTGTTGAAGATTTTGTGTGTGTGTTGAAGATTTTGTGCGTGTGTTGAAGACTTTGTGCGTGTGTTGAAGATTTTGTGCGTGTGTTGAAGATTCTGTGTGTGTGTTCAAGATTTTGTGTGGTGAAGATTTTGTGCGTGTGTTGAAGATTTTGTGCGTGTGTTGGAGATTTTGTGTGTTGAAGATTTTGTGTGTGTTGAAGATTTTGTGTGTGTTGAAGATTTTGTGTGTGTTGAAGATTTTGTGTGTGCTGAAGATTTTGTGTGTGTTGAAGATTTTGTGTGTGTGTTGAAGATTTTGTGCTTGTGTTGAAGATTTTGTGCGTGTGTTGAAGATTCTGTGCGTGTGTTGAAGATTTTGTGCGTGTGTTGAAGATTTTGTGCGTGTGTTGAAGATTCTGTGCGTGTGTTGAAGATTTTGTGCGTGTGTTGAAGATTTTGTGCGTGTGTTGAAGACTTTGTGCGTGTGTTGAATATTTTGTTCGTGTGTTGAAGATTTTGTGCGTGTGTTGAAGATTTTGTGCGTGTGTTGAAGATTTTGTGTGTGTGTTGATGATTTTGTGCGTGCGTTGAAGATTTTGTGCGTCCGTTGAAGATTTTGTGCGTGCGTTGAATATTTTGTGCGTGCGTTGAAGATTTTGTGCGTTTGCTGAAGATTTTATGTGTGTGTTCAAGATTCTGTGCGTGTGTTGAAGATTTTGCGCGTGTGTTGATGATTTTGTGCGTGTGTTGAAGATTCTGTGCGTGTGTTGAAGATTTTGTGCATGTGTTGAAGATTTTGTCCGTGTGTTGAAGATTTTGTGCGTGTGTTGAAGATTTTGTGCGTGCGTTGAAGATTTTGTGCGTGCGTTGAAGACTTTGTGCGTGTGTTGAAGATTTTGTGCGTGTGTCGAAGATTTTGTGCGTGTGTCGAAGATTTTGTGCGTGTGTTGAAGATCCTGTGCGTGTGTTGAAGATTTTGTGCGTGTGTTGAAGATTTTGTGCGTGTGTTGAAGATTTTGTGCGTGTGTTGAAGATTTTGTGCGTGTGATGAAGATTTTGTGTGTGTGTTGAAGATTTTGTGAGTGTGTTGAAGGTTTTGTCTGTGTGTTGAAGATTTTGTGCGTGTGTTGAAGATTTTGTGCGTGCGTTTTAAGATTTTGTGCGTGCGTTGAAGATTTTGTGCGTGTGTTGAAGATTTTGTGAGTATGTTGAAGATTCTGTGCGTGTGTTGAAGATTCTGTGCGTGTGTTGAAGATTTTGTGCGTGTTTTGAAGATTTTGTGCGTGTGTTGAAGATTCTGTGAGTGTGTTGAAGATTCTATGCGTGTGTTGAAGATTTTGTGTGTGTGTTGAAAATTTTGTGCGTGTGTTGAAGATTTTGTGTGTGTGTTGAAGACTTTGTGTGTGTGTTGAAGACTTTGTGTGTGTGTTTAAGACTTTGTGCGTGTTGAAGATTTTTTGTGTGTTTAGAAGATTTTGTGTGTGTGTGTTGAAGACTTTGTGTGTTTGTTGAAGACTTTGTGTGTGTGTTGAAGATTTTGTGTGTGTTGAAGATTTTTTGTGTATGTTGAAGATTTTTTGTGTTGAAGATTTTGTGTGTTGAAGATTTTGTGTGTGTGTTGAAGATTTTGTTTGTGTGTTGAAGATTTTGTTTGTGTTGAAGATTTTGTGTGTGTGTTGAAGATTCTGTGTGTGTGTTGAAGATTTTGTGCGTGTGTTGAAGATTTTTTGCGTGTGTTGAAGATTTTTTGCGTGTGTTGAAGATTTTGTGTGTGAAGATTTTGTGTGGGTTGAAAATTTTGTGTGTGCTGAAGATTTTGTGTGTGTTGAAGATTTTGTGTGTGAAGATTTTGTGTGTTGAAGATTTTGTGTGTGTTGAAGATTTTGTGAGTGTGTTGAAGATTTTGTGTGTGTTGAAGACTTTGTGTGTGTGTTTCAGACTTTGTGTGTGTGTTTAAGACTTTGTGTGTGTGATGAAGATTTTGTGTGTGTTTGGAAGATTTTGTGTGTGTGTGTTGAAGACTTTGTGTGTTTGTTGAAGACTTTGTGTGTGTTGAAGATTTTGTGTGTATGTTGAAGATTTTTTGTGTTGAAGATTTTGTGTGTTGAAGATTTTGTGTGTGTGTTGAAGATTTTGTGTGTGTGTTGAAGATTTTGTGCGTGTGTTGAAGATTTTGTGCGTGTGTTGAAGATTCTGTGTGTGTGTTGAAGATTTTGTGCGTGTGTTGAAGATTCTGTGCGTGCGTTGAAGATTTTGTGCGTGTGTTGAAGATTCTGTGCGTGTGTTGAAGATTTTGTGCGTGTGTTGAAGATTCTGTGCGTGTGTTGAAGATTTTGTGAGTGTGTTGAAGATTTTGTGTGTGTGTTGAAGATTTTGTGAGTGTTGAAGATTTTGTGTGTGTGTTGAAGATTTTGTGTGTGTGTTGAAGATTTTGTGCGTGTGTTGAAGATTTTGTGCGTGTGTTGAAGATTTTGTGCGTGCGTTGAAGATTTTGTGCGTGCGTTGAAGATTTTGTGCGTGCGTTGAAGATTTTGTGCGTGTGTTGAAGATTTTGTGAGTGTGTTGAAGATTCTGTGCGTGTGTTGAAGATTCTGTGCGTGTGTTGAAGATTTTGTGTGTTAAGATTTTGTGTGTGTTGAATATTTTGTGTGTTGAAAATTTTGTGCGTGTGTTGAAGATTTTGTGTGTGTTGAAGATTTTGTGTGTGTGTTGAAGACTTTGTGTGTGTGTTGAAGACTTTGTGTGTGTGTTGAAGACTTTGTGTGTATTTAGAAGATTTTGTGTGTGTGTGTTGAAGACTTTGTGTGTGTTGAAGACTTTGTGTGTGTGTTGAAGACTTTGTGTGTGTGTTGAAGACTTTGTGTGTGTGTTGAAGATTTTGTGTGTGTGTTGAAGACTTTGTGTGTGTGTTGAAGATTTTGTGTGTGTGTTGAAGATTCTGTGTGTGTGTTGAAGATTCTGTGTGTGTGTTGAAGATTTGTGTGTGTGTTGAAGATTTGTGTGTGTGTTGAAGATTTGTGTGTGTGTTGAAGATTTGTGTGTGTGTTGAAGATTTGTGTGTGTTGAAGATTCTGTGTGTGTGTTGAAGACTTTGTGTGTGTGTTGAAGATTTTGTGTGTGTGTTGAAGATTTTGTGTGTGTGTATTGGAAGGGTTTTTTGCGTGTGTTATGAATGTGTGTGTGTGTTATGAATGTTTGCGTGTGTTATGAATGTTTGCGTGTGTTATGAATGTTTGTGTGTGTTATGAATGTTTGTAGGCGTTGCCGAGGTTTGTGGGCGTTGCCGAGGTTTGTGGGCGTTGCTGATGTTGCGATTTGTCTTCCTGCATCCTGACCCCTTCGCAGTCCAAGAATAAGGTGTGTGTGTGTATGCGTGCGTGTGTGTGTGTGTGTGCGCGCGCGTGCGTGTGCGTGTGTGCGCGTGTGTGCGTGTGAGTGTCTTGTCTGCCTGTCTGTGTTTGTATGTGTATATGTTTGTCTTTCCCCCTCTCCGTGTGTTTAATAATAATAATAATAATAATAATAATAATAATAATAATAATATTAATAATAAAAAAAGGTTTATTTCCATTACAGTGGTACACTGACAATAATACAGTGGAAAAGTTGATTAAAGATATAAAACTTGGAATATATACATGGAGCAATTTTACAATGAGTTAATTATGTGCACAATAGATGGGATAGCACTGTTTTTGTAGCGGTCTGTCCTTGGCGCTTTGATTGGTATGAGTCTATTTATGTGTCTAGTGGCGTGGCGAGTTGGTGGAGCATCAGGGGGGAGGAGGTGATGGTGTCTAGGGTGGGAAAGCAGGCTTTCCCCAAATTTCCTTAGTGCCTCCCCGTGCCGCTGGGACACCCTAGATAGAGTAAGGGTGGTAAGAGCATGGTCGTAGCTGCTGTACTCCACGCCCAGGATGATCCTGCACGCTCTCTTTTGTACCCTCTCCAGCTTTTGTCTCTGTGTGAGGGTGAGTGAGCTGGACCAGGCTGGTGAGGCGTACATGAGGGTGGGGAGTATGAAAGTTTTGTAGACCTCCTGTAGCTCAGATGTAGGTGTTCCTAGTGATTTTAACCTACTCAGCATATACAGTTTGTAAGACGCTGTCCTAACTATATTGGTGATATGTTGGTTCCAATTTAATTGAGCATCGAGTGTGATGCCCAAGATCTTGGTGGATTGCACCAATTGGAGGGGGTGGGGGCCCAATGAAAGTTGTGGAGGAGGTACTGCTTGGGTGGAGGTACAAAAGTGTATCACTACGGTCTTGTTGGTGTTGATTGTGACGTTGTTGTTTTCCGTCCACACCATGAGCTTGTTCAGGGTGTTTTGTAGTGGTGCGTAATCAGGCCGCCTGGTGTTGATGGGGATGCCTACGGTGCTGTCATCCACGTACTTTCATCTGTGAGGAGTGTCCATGAGGGCGTCGTTGATAAGGATGAGGAAGCATAGGGGACCCATCTTGGTACCCTGGGGGACCCCACAGGTCAAAGGGAGGAGGGGGGAAGTTGACCCTTGGTACTTGACCGCCTGCCGTCGTCCGGTGAGGAAATCTGCCAGCCATGCTATTAGGTGGGGCTGGATCCCCAGTTGGATGGCTTTGGAGAGAACAACATTGTGGTCAACAAGGTCAAAGGCCTTCCTGAAGTCTACAAAGGTAACAGCTAGGGATGTGTTACGCATGTCTAGGTTGCTGTGAAGGAAGTTGAGTAGGTCAATGAGACAGTGAGTGGTAGAGGAGGATTTCATGTTGCCAAATTGTTGGGCATCTATTGAATGTTTTATGTTGCTGTAAACGGAGTTAAAAACCAAGTCTTCACATATAAGGCTTGGGATAGGGGTGATGGCGATGGGCCTAAGGTCACTTAGTGATTGTGGGCTGAGGGTTTTGGGGATGGGAGTAACATATGATATTTTCCAGTCGCTGGGTCAGGTGTTTTGGCTTAAAGAGGCATTAATTATGGAGGAGAGTGGGAGGGCAAGTTCAGGGGCAAATTCCTTGTAGATTTTAATAGGAAGGTCAGAGGGGGTTGTGGATCTATTTTGTTTGAGTTTACCCAGCTTAGTAGCTACGTCGGAAACTTGAACTTGAATGGGGGTGAGGGGGAAGGGAGGTAGGCAGGAAGGCGGGAAGGGTCGAGAGGGGGTAATGTCTGACAGATAGAGGCGAAGTGGGAGTTGATCTCCTGGGCTGCTAGGTCAGGTGACAGGTGCGAGATGCAAGGGAGGTGGGGGGTCTTGTTACCCTGCAGGCCACAGAGAGCCCTGATCTTGCTGAACCACTGAGTGTTATTGCGTTGCTGTTTGAGGTGTTGCAATTTATTTGGGTAGTAAGAGGATTTGGCGGTAATGATCTCTCTGATGACCTTATTCCTCAGGAACCTGAACTGGGCTCGGTCGGTGTAAAATGCCTTGTTTGTATGTGTGTGTGTGTGTGTGTGTGTATGTGTCGATCTCGATCTCGTCTTGCTGAGCCCTCAAGGTCCACTCTTACGTCCTCCTCGCCCGACTCTGCACGGGTTCCGCGAGACCATGTCCTCTCTCTCCCTCCGAACCAATTTTCTCCATCTGTATTCCCATCCTTTATTTGCTTTTTCCTTTCTTCGTTTATTCTTTCTATATCCAGCCCTCCCCTCCACTCCTCCCCTCCACTTCTCCCCCTCCACTCCTCCCCCTTCACTCCTCCCCCTTCGCTCCTGTGCGGGCCCCCGACTCTCTTCTTTTGGGGGCCCCCGAGTCTTTCTTTTGGTGGCCCCCGAGTCTCTCTTTTGGGGACCCTCCAATTCTCTCCTTTGGGGCCCCCCGAGTCTCTGTGGGGGCCCGTAGCCGATCCTGTGGGGGGCCCCCGCGTCGCTCCTGTGGAGGGCCCCCACGTGGCTCCCATGGGGGGCCCCGCGTCGCTCCTCTGGGGGCCCCCGCGTCGCTCTTGTTGGGGCCCATGCGTCGATCCTGCGGAGGCCCCCGCGATGATCTTGTGGGACCCCCGCGTCCCTGTAATTTGGGGCCCCGAGCCACTCTTGTGGGGGGCCCCGAGCCGATCTATTGGTGGGCCCCGAGCCGATCTATTGCGGTGGCCCCGATCCGATCCCTTGGGGGGGCCCCAATCCATTCATTTGGGGGGCCCCGATCCGATCATTTGAGGGGCCCCAAGCCTATCCTTTGGGGGGCCTCGTGCCTATCCTTTGGGGGCCTCCGATTCGATCCATTTTGGGGCCTCCCGAGTTGCTCCTATAGGGGGCTCAGAACCACTCCTGTGGAGGGCCCCGAGGCGATCCTGTGGGGGCCCCGCATCGCCCCAGTGGGGGCCCCTGAGTCGTTCCTTTTGGGTTGCCCCCGAGTCGCTCATTATGGGGGCCCCCGAGTCGCTCCTTATGGGGGCCCCCGAGTTGCTCCTTTTAGAAACCCCCGAGTTGCTCCTTTTAGAAACCCCCGAGTCGCTCCTTTTGGGGTCCCCCGCGTCGCTCCTTTGGGGGGCCCCCGCGTCGCTCCTTTGGGGGCCCCCAAGTCGCTCCTTTGTGGATCCCGGCGTCATTCCTGTGGGGGCCCCCGCGTCATTCCTGTGGGGGCCCCCGCGTCGCTCCTTTTGGGGGCCCCCGCGTCGCTCCTTTTGGGGGACCCCCGAGTCGCTCCTTTTGGGGGGCCCCCGAGTCGCTCCTTTTGGGGGGCCCCGAGTTGCTCGTTTTGGGAGCCCCGAGGCGCTCCTTTTGGGAGCCCCCGCGTCGCTCCTGTAGAGGCCCCCCAGTCTCTTCTTTTGGGGGCCCCTCGCGTCGCTCCTGTAGAGGCCCCCCGAGTCTCTTCCTTTGGGGGCCCCCCGAGTCTCTTCCTTTGGGGGCCCCCCGAGTCTCTTCCGTTGGGGGCCCCCGAGTCTCATCTTTTGGGGGCACCCCCGAGTCTCTGTGGGGGCCCCCGCGTCACTCCTGTTGGGGGCCCCCGCGTCACTCCTGTTGGGGGCCTCTGCATTGCTCCTGTGGGGACACCCGCGTCGCTCCTGTGGGGGGCCCCTGCGTCGCTCCTGTGGGGACCCCCGCGTCGCTCCTGTGGGGACCCCCTCGTCGCTCCTGTTGGGGTGCCCCTACGTCGCTCCTGTGGGGACCCCCTCGTCGCTCCTGTGGGGGGCCCCTGCGTCGCTCCTGTGGGGACCCCCGTGTCGCTCCTGTGGGGGGCCCCTGCGTCGCTCCTGTCGGGGCCCCCGCTTCGCTCCTTTTGGGGACCCCCCGCGTCGCTCCTTTTGGGGGGCCCCGAGTCGCTCCTTTTGGGAGCCTCCGCGTCGCTCCTGTAGAGGCCCCTTAGACTCTTCTTTTGGGGGCCCCCGAGTCTCTTCTTTTGGGGGCACCCCCGAGTCTCTGTGGGGGCCCCCGTGTCGCTCCTGTGTGGGGCCCCTGCGTCGCTCCTGTCGGGGCCCCCGCGTCGCTCCTTTTGGGGGCCCCCCGCGTCGCTCCTTTTGGGAGGCCCCCGAGTCGCTCCTTTTGGGAACCCCCGCGTCGCTCCTGTAGAGGTCCCCGAGTCTCTTTATTTTTGGGGCCCCCCGCGTCGCTCCTGTAGAGGCCCCCCGAGTCTCTTCCTTTGGGGGCACCCCCGAGTCTCTTCTTTTGGGGGCACCCCCGAGTCTCTGTGGGAGCTCCCGCGTCGCTCCTGTGGGGACCCCCGTGTCGCTCCTGTGGGGGCCCCTGCGTCGCACCTGTTGGGGGCCCTTGCGTCGCTCCTGTGGAGGACCCCCGCGTCGCTCCTGTGGGGGGCCCCTGCGTCGCTCCTGTGGGGACCCCCGCGTCGCTCCTGACGGGGGCCCCTGCGTCGCTCCTGTTGGGGCCCCCGCGTCACTCCTGTGGGGACCCCCGCGTCACTCCTGTGGGGACCCCTGCGTCACTCCTGTGGGGACCCCCGCGTCGCTCCTGTGGGGGGTCCTGCGTCGCTCCTGTGGGGACCCCCGCGTCGCTCCTGTGGGGGGCCCCTGCGTCGCTCCTGTTGGGGCCCCCGCGTCACTCCTGTGGGGACCCCCGCGTCACTCCTGTGGGGACCCCCGCGTCGCTCCTGTGGGGACCCCCGAGCCACTCCTATGGGGGTTGCCGCGTCGCTCCTGTGGGGACCCCCGCGTCGCTCCGGTTGGGGTCCCTGCTTCGCTCCTGTGGGGGGCCCCTGCATCGCTCCTGTAAGGGCCCCCGCATCGCTCCTTTGTGGGGCCCAGTGTCATTCCTGTGGGGGCCCCCGCGTCGCTCCTGTGGGGGTCCCTGCTTCGCTCCTGTGGGGGGCCCCTGCTTCGCTCCTGTGGGGGGCCCCTGCATCGCTCCTGTAAGGGCTCCCGCGTCGCTCCTTTGTGGGACCCAGTGTCATTCCTGTGGGGGCCCCCGCGTCGCTCCCGTGGGGGCCCCTGCGTCATTCCTGTGGGGGCCCCCGTGTCGCTCCTGTGGGGGGCCCCCGCGTCGCTCCTGTGGGGGGCCCCAGCGTCGCTCCTATGGGGGCCCCCGCGTAGCTCCTGGGGGGGCCCCAGCGTCGCTCCTTTGGGGGTCCCAGCGTTCCTTTGGGGGGCCACAGCGTCGCTCCTTTGTGGGGCCCCGTGTCATTCCTGTGGGGGCCCCCGCGTCGCTCCTGTGAGGGGCCCCCGCGTCGCTCCTGTGGGGGGCCCCAGCGTCGCTCCTTTGGGGGCCCCCGCGTAGCTCTTGTGGGGGCCCCAGCGTCGCTCCTTTGGGGGCCCCAGCGTTCCTTTGGGGGGCCCCCGAGTCTCTCTTTTGGGGACCCTCCAATTCTCTCCTTTGGGGCCCCCCGAGTCTCTTTGGGGGGCCCCTGCATCGCTCTTGTAAGGGCCCCCGCGTCACTCCTTTGTGGGGCCCAGTGTCATTCCTGTGGGGGCCCCCGCGTCGCTCCTGTGGGGGCCCCCGTGTCGCTCCTGTTGGGGGCCCCAGTGTCGCTCCTGTGGGGGGCCCTAGCGTCGCTCCTTTGGGGGCCCCCGCGTAGCTCCTGTGGGGGCCCCAGCGTCGCTCCTTTGGGGGTCCCAGAGTTCCTTTGGGGGGCCCCAGCGTCGCTCTTTTGTGGGGCCCCGTGTCATTCCTGTGGGGGCCCCCGCGTCGCTCCTGTGGGGGCCCCCGTGTCATTCCTGTGGGGGCCCCCGCGTCGCTCCTGTGGGGGGCCCCCGCGTCGCTCCTGTGGGGGGCCCCAGCGTCGCTCCTTTGGGGGCCCTCGCATAGCTCCTGTGGGGGCCCCAGCGTCGCTCCTTTGGGGACCCCCACGTCGCTCTTTTGGGGGCCTCCGCGTCACTCCTGTGGGGGCCCCCGAGTCTCTGTTTTGGGGACCCTCCAATTCTCTCCTTTGGGGCCTCCCCGAGTCTCTGTGGGGGGCCCTCAGCCAATCCTGTGAGGGGTCCCCGCGTTGCTCCTGTGGGGGGCCCATGCGTCGCTCCTGTGGGGGGCCCCGCGTCGCACCTTTGGGGGGCCCTGTGTTGCTCCTCTGGGGGCCCCCGCATCGCTCTTGTGTGGGCCCCTGCGTCGATCCTGTGGAGGCCCCCGCGACGATCTTGTGGGACCCCCGCGTCGCTGTAATTTGGGGCCCCGAGCCACTCATGTTGGGGCCCCGAGCCGATCTATTGGTGGGCCCCGAACCTATTTATTTGGGGGCCACCGATCCGATCCTTTGGGGGGCCCCGATCCTATCCTTTAGGGGCCCCGATCCGATCATTTGAGGGGCCCCGAGCCTATCATTTGAGGGGCCCCGAGCCTATCCTATGGGGGGCCTCCAATTCGAATTTATTTGGGGGCCCCGAGCCGATTCCATTGAAAGCCCCGATCCGATCCTTGTAAGGGCCCCGATCCGATCCTTTTGGGGGCCCCAATCTGATTATTTTGGGGGCCCCGATCCGATCCTGTTTGGGGCCCCGATCCGATCCTTTTTGGGGCCCCGATCCGATTCTTTTGGGGGCCCCGAGTCGATCCTTTTGGGGGCCCCGATCCGATCCTTTTGGGGCCCCGATCCGATTCTATTGGGGGCCCCGATCCGATTCTTTTGGGGGCCCCGATCCGATCCTTTTATTGGCCCCAATCCGATTGGGGGCCCCGAGCCTATCCTTTTAGGGGCCCCGAGCCTATCCTTTGGGAGGGCCCCGATCCGATATATTTGGGGGCCCGAGCTGATCCTAGTGGGGGCCCCGAGCCGATCCTATTGGGGGCCCCGAGCCGATCGTTTTGGGGGCTCCAATCCGATTCCTTTGGGGGCCCCGATCTGATCCTTTTGGGATTCCCAAGCCGATTCTTTTAGGGGCCCCGAGCCGATCCTATTGGGGGCCCCGAGCCGATCCTTTTGGGGGCCCCGATCCGATCCTTTTTGGGGTCCCCGTTCCGATCCTTTTTGGGGCCCCTAGCTGATCCTTTTGGGGGCCCCGAGCCGATACTATTGGGGGCCTCGAGCCGATACTATTGGGGTCCCGAGCCGATCCTTTTAGGGGGCCCGAGCCGATCCTTTTAGGGGCCCCGAGCCGATCCTTTTAGGGGCCCCGATCCAATCCTTTTAGGGGCCCCGAGACGATCCTTTTGGGGGCCCCGAGCCGATCCTTTTATGGGCCCCGAGCCGATCCTTAGGGGAGCCCCGAGCCGATCCTTAGGGGTGCTCCGAGCCGATCCTTAGGGGAGCTCCGAGCCGATTCTCTGGCTGGCCCCGAGTCTGTCCAGTGTGGGGCTCCGAGTGCCTTTCGTGGGGGCTCGAGTGTCTTCAGTGGAGCCCGACTCCCTTAGGTCGAGGTCGAAATTCGGAAGACCCTGATTGACCAGTTCGAAACAACCCAGATATCTTGAGATTCATCCGGTCAGAGTATCAGTGGTGGAGGAACGAAGGGGGAAGAGGGGGTGCGGGCAGTGACGACGGTGGAGTGTGTGTTGAAGATTTTGCGTGTGTGTTGAAGATTTTGTGTGTGTGTCGAAGATTTTGCGAGTGTGTTGAAGATTTTGCGTGTGTGTTGAAGATTTTGCGTGTGCGTTGAAGATTTTGCGTGTGTGTTAAAGATTTTGCGTGTGTGTTGAAGATTTTGTGTGTGTGTTGAAGATTTTGCGTGTGTTGAAGATTTTGCGTGTGTGTTGAAGATTATGTATGTTTGTTGAAGATTTTGTGTGTGTGTTGAAGATTTTGTGCGTGTGTTGAAGATTTTGTGCGTGTGTTGAAGATTTTGTACGTGTGTTGAAGCTTTTATGCGTGTTGAAGATTTTGTGCGTGTGTTGAAGATTTTGTGTGTGTGTTGAAGATTTTGTGCGTGTGTTGAAGATTTTGTGCGTATGTTGAAGATTTTGTGCGTGTGTTGAAGATTTTGTGCGTGTGTTGAAGATTTTGTGCGTGTGTTGAAGATTTTGTGCGTGTGTTGAAGAGTTTTTGCGTGTGCTGAAGATTTTTTGCGTGTGTTGAAGATTTTGTGCGTGTGCTGAAGATTTTGTGCGTGTGCTGAAGATTTTGTGTGTGTTGAAGATTTTGTGCGTGTGTTGAAGATTTTGTGCGTGTGTTGAAGTTTTTGTGCGTGTGTTGAAGATTTTGTGCGTGTGCTGAAGATTTTGTGCGCGTGTTGAAGATTTTGTGCGTGTGTTGAAGATTTTGTGCGCGTGTTGAAGATTTTGTGCGCGTGTTGAAGATTTTGTGCGCGTGTTGAAGATTTTGTGCGCGTGTTGAAGATTTTGTGCGTGTGTAGAAGATTCTGTGCGTGTGTTGAAGATTTTGTGCGTGTGTTGAAGATTTTGTGTGTGTTGAAGATTTTGTGCGTGTGTTGAAGATTTTGTGTGTGTTGAAGATTTTGTGCGTGTGTTGAAGATTTTGTGCGTGTGTTGAAGATTTTGTGCGTGTGTTGAAGATTTTGTGCGTGTGTTGAAGATTTTGTGCGTGTGTTGAAGATTTTGTGTGTGTGTTGAAGATTTTGTGCGTGTGTTGAAGATTTTGTGAGTGTGTTGAAGATTTTGTGCGTGTGTTGAAGATTTTGTGCGTGTGTTGAAGATTTTGTGCGTGCGTTGAAGATTTTGTACGTGCATTGAAGATTTTGTGCGTGTGTTGAAGATTTTGTGCGTGTGTTGAAGATTCTGTGCGTGTGTTGAAGATTTTGTGTGTGTGTTGAAGATTTTGTGTGTGTGTAGAAGATTTTGTGAGTGTGTTGAAGATTTTGTGTGTGTGTTGAAGATTGTGTGTGTTGAAGATTTTGTGTTGAAGAATTTGTGTGTGTTGAAGATTTTGTGTGTGTGTTGAAGATTTTGTGCGTGTGTTGAAGATTTTGTGCGTGTGTTGAAGATTTTGTGCGTGTGTTGAAGATTTTGTGTGTGTGTTGAAGATTTTGTGAGTGTGTTGAAGATTTTGTGTGTGTGTTGAAGATTGTGTGTGTTGAAGATTTTGTGTTGAAGATTTTGTGTGTGTTGAAGATTTTGTGTGTGGGTTGAAGATTTTGTGTGTGTGTAGAAGATTTTGTGTGTGTGTGTTGAAGATTTTGTGTGTGTTGAAAATTTTCTGTGTGTTGTAAATTTTTTGTGTTGAAAATTTTGTGTGTGTTGAAGATTTTGTGTGTGTGTTGAAAATTTTGTGCGTGTGTTGAAGATTTTGTGCGTGTGTTGAAGACTTTGTGTGTGTTGAAGACTTTGTGTGCGTTTAGCAGATTTTGTGTGTGTGTGTTGAAGACTTTGTGTGTGTGTTGAAGACTTTGTGTGTGTGTTGAAGACTTTGTGTGTGTGTTGAAGACTTTGTGTGTGTGTTGAAGACTTTGTGTGTGTTTTGAAGATTTTGTGTGTGTTGAAGATTTTGTGCGTGTGTTGAAGATTTTGTGTGTGCAGATTTTGTGTGTGTGTTGAAGATTTTGTGTGTGTGTTGAGGATTTGTGTTTGTGTTGAAAATTTTGTGTGTGTTGAAGATTTTGCGTGTGTGTTAAAGATTTTGTGTGTGTTGAAGATTTTGTGCGTGTGTTGAGGATTTTGTGTGTGTGTTGAAGATTTTGTGCGTGTGTTGAAGATTTTGTGCGTGTGTTGAAGATTTTGTTCGTGTGTTGAAGATTATGTGTGTGTGTTAAAGATTTTGTGTGTGTGCTGAAGACTTTGTGCGTGTGTTGAAGCTTTTGTGCGTATGTCGAAGATTTTGTGAGTGTGTTGAAGATTTTGTGCGTGTGTTGAAGATTTTGTGCGTGTGTTGAAGATTTTGTGCGTGTGTTGAAGATTTTGTGCGTGTGTTGAAGATTTTGTGCGTGTGTTGAAGATTTTGTGTGTGTGTTGAAGATTTTGTGTGTGTTGAAGATTTTGTGCGTGTGTTGAAGATTTTGTGCGTGTGTTGAAGATTTTGTGTGTGTGTGTTGAAGATTTTGTGTGTGTGTGTTGAAGATTTTGTGTGTGTGTGTTGAAGATTTTGTGTGTTGAAGATTTTGTGTGTGTGTTGAAGATTTTGTGTGTGTTGAAGATTTTGTGTGTGTGTGTTGAAGATTTTGTGTGTGTGTGTTGAAGATTTTGTGTGTGTGTGTTGAAGATTTTGTGTGTGTGTGTTGAAGATTTTGTGTGTGTGTGTTGAAGATTTTGCGTGAGTGTGTTGTAGATTTTGTGTGTGTGTGTTGAAGATTTTGTGTGTGTGTGTTGAAGATTTTGTGTGTGTGTGTTGAAGATTTTGTGTGTGTGTGTTGAAGATTTTGTGTGTGTGTTGAAGATTTTGTGTGTGTGTGTTGAAGATTTTGTGTGTGTGTGTTGAAGATTTTGTTTGTGTGTGTTGAAGATTTTGCGTGTGTGTGTTGAAGATTTTGTGTGTGTGTGTTGAAGATTTTGTGTGTGTGTTGAAGATTTTGTGTGTTGAAGATTTTGTGTGTGTTGAAGATTTTGTGTGTGTGTTGAAGATTTTGTGTGTGTGTGTGGAAGATTTTGTGTGTGTGTGTGGAAGATTTTGTGTGTGTGTGTTGAAGATTTTGTGTGTGTGTGTTGAAGATTTTGTGTGTGTGTGTTGAAGATTTTGTGTGTGTGTTGAAGATTTTGTGTGTGTATGTTGAAGATTTTGTGTGTGTGTTGAAGATTTTGTGTGTGCGTGTTGAAAATTTTGTGTGTGCGTGTTGAAGATTTTGTGTGTGTGTTGAAGGTTGTGTGTGTATGTTGAAGATTTTGCGTGTGTTGAAGATTTTGTGTGTGAAGATTTTGTGTGTGATGAAGATTTTGTGTGTGTTGAAGATTTTGTGTGTTGAAAATTTTTATGTGTGTGTTGAAGATTTTGTGTGTGTGTTGAAGATTTTGTGTGTGTGTTGAAGATTTTGTGTGTGTGTTGAAGATTTTGTGTGTGTGTTGAAGATTTTATGTGTGTGTGTTGAAGATTTTGTGTGTGTTGAAGATTTTGTGTGTGTGCTGAAGATTTTGTGTGTGTGTTGAAGATTTTGTGTGTGTGTCGAAGATTTTGTGTGTGTGTCGAAGATTTTGTGTGTGTGTCGAAGATTTTGTGTGTGTTGAAGATTTTGTGTGTGTGTTGAAGATTTTGTGTGTGTGTTGAAGATTTTGTGTGTGTGTGTTGAAGATTTTGTGTGTGTGTTGAAGATTTTGTGTGTGTTGAAGATTTTGTGTGTGTGTTGAAGATTTTGTGTGTGTGTTGAAGATTTTGTGTGTGTGTTGAAGATTTTGTGTGTGTGTTGAAGATTTTGTGTGTGTGTTGAAGATTTTGTGTGTGTGTTGAAGATTTTGTGTGTGTGTTGAAGATTTTGTGTGTGTGTTGAAGATTTTGTGCGTGTGTTGAAGATTTTGTGCGTGCGTTGAAGATTTTGTGTGTGTGTGTTGAAGATTTTGTGTGTGTGTGTTGAAGATTTTGTGTGTGTGTGTTGAAGATTTTGTGTGTGTGTGTTGAAGATTTTGTGTGTGTGTGTTGAAGATTTTGTGTGTGTGTTGAAGATTTTGTGTGTGTGTGTTGAAGATTTTGTGTGTGTGTGTTGAAGATTTAGTGTGTGTGTGTTGAAGATTTTGTGTGTTGAAGATTTTGCGTGTGTGTTGAAGATTTTGCGTGTGTTGAAGATTTTGCGAGTGTTGAAGATTTTGTGTGTGTGTTGATGATTTTGCGTGTGTTGAAGATTTTGCGTGTGTTGAAGATTTTGCGAGTGTGTTGAAGATTTTGCGTGTGTTGAAGATTATGTGTGTGTGTTGAAGATTTTGTGTGTATGTTGAAGATTTTCTGTGTGTGATGAAGATTTTGTGTGTGTTGAAGATTTTGCGTGTGTTGAAGATTTTGCGTGTGTGTTGATTATGTGTGTGTTGAAGATTTTGTGTGTAATGAAGATTTTGCGTGTGTGTTGAAGATTTTGCGTGTGTTGAAGATGTTGCGTGTGTGTTGAAGGTTATGTGTGTGTGTTGAAGATTTTGCGTGTGTTGAAGATTTTGTGTGTGAAGATTTTGTGTGTGTGATGAAGATTTTGTGTGTGAAGATTTTGTGCGTGTTGAAGATTTTGTGTGTGTGTGTTAAAGATTTTGTATGTGTGTTGAAGATTTTGTGTGTGAAGATTTTTTGTGTGAAGATTTTGTGTGTGTTGAAGAATTTGTGTGTGTGTTGAAGATTTTGTGTGTGTGTTGAAGATTTTGTGTGTGTGTTGAAGATTTTGTGTGTGTTGAAGATTTTGTGTGTGTCGAAGATTTTGTGTGTGTGTTTAAGATTTTGTGTGTGTTGAAGATTTTGTGTGTGTGTTGAAGATTTTGTGTGTGTGTTGAAGATTTTGTGTGTGTGTTGAAGATTTTGTGTGTGTGTTGAAGATTTTGTGTGTGTTGAAGATTTTGTGCGTGTGTTGAAGATTTTGTGTGTTGAAGATTTTGTGTGTGTTGAAGATTTTGTGTGTGAAGATTTTGTGTGTGAAGATTTTGTGTGTGTTGAAGATTTTGTGTGTGTGTTGAAGATTTTGTGTGTGTGTTGAAGATTTTGTGTGTGTGTTGAAGATTTTGTGTGTGTTGAAGATTTTGTGTGTGTTGAAGATTTTGTGTGTGTGTTTAAGATTTTGTGTGTGTGTTTAAGATTTTGTGTGTGTGTTGAAGATTTTGTGTGTGTGTTGAAGATTTTGTGTGTGTGTTGAAGATTTTGTGTGTGTTGAAGATTTTGTGTGTGTGTTGAAGATTTTGTGTGTGTGTGTTGAAGATTTTGTGTGTGTGTGTGGAAGATTTTGTGTGTGTGTGTTGAAGATTTTGTGTGTGTGTTGAAGATTTTGTGTGTGTGTGTTGAAGATTTTGTGTGTGTGTTGAAGATTTTGTGTGTGTGTTGAAGATTTTGTGTGTGTGTTGAAGATTTTGTGTGTGTGTGTTGAAGATTTTGTGTGTGTGTTGAAGATTTTGTGTGTGTGTGAAGATTTTGTGTGTGTGTGTTGAAGATTTTGTGTGTGTGTTGAAGATTTTGTGTGTGTGTTGAAGATTTTGTGTGTGTGTTGAAGATTTTGTGTGTGTGTGGAATATATTTAGTGTGTGTGTTGAAGATTTTGTGTGTGTGTGAAGATTTTGTGTGTGTGTTGAAGATTTTGTGTGTTTGTGTTGAAGATTTTGTGTGTGTGTGTGGAAGATTTTGTGTGTGTGTGTTGAAGATTTTGTGTGTGTGTGTTGAAGATTTTGTGTGTGTGTGTTGAAGATTTTGTGTGTGTGTGTTGAAGATTTTGTGTGTGTGTTGAAGATTTTTTGTGTGTTGAAGATTTTGTGTGTGTTGAAGATTTTGTGTGTGTGTGTTGAAGATTTTGTGTGTGTGTGTGGAAGATTTTGTGTGTGTGTGTTGAAGATTTTGTGTGTGTGTGTTGAAGATTTTGTGTGTGTGTGTTGAAGATTTTTTGTGTGTGTTTTGAAGATTTTGTGTGTGTATGTTGAAGATTTTGTGTGTGTGTGTTGAAGATTTTGTGTGTGCGTGTTGAAAATTTTGTGTGTGCGTGTTGAAGATTTTGTGTGTGTTGAAGGTTGTGTGTGTATGTTGAAGATTTTGCGTGTGTTGAAGATTTTGTGTGTGAAGATTTTGTGTGTGATGAAGATTTTGTGTGTGTTGAAGATTTTGTGTGTTGAAAATTTTTGTGTGTGTGTTGAAGATTTTGTGTGTGTGTTGAAGATTTTGTGTGTGTGTTGAAGATTTTGTGTGTGTGTGTTGAAGATTTTGTGTGTGTGTGTTGAAGATTTTGTGTGTGTTGAAGATTTTGTGTTTGTGTTCAAGATTTTGTGTGTGTGTCGAAGATTTTGTGTGTGTTGAAGATTTTGTGTGTGTGTTGAAGATTTTGTGTGTGTGTTGAAGATTTTGTGTGTGTGTTGAAGATTTTGTGTGTGTGTTGAAGATTTTGTGTGTGTGTGTTGAAGATTTTGTGTGTGTGTGTTGAAGATTTTGTGTGTGTGTTGAAGATTTTGTGCGTGTGTTGAAGATTTTGTGCGTCTTTTGAATATTTTGTGTGTGTGTGTTGAAGATTTTATGTGTGTGTGTTGAAGATTTTGTGTGTGTGTGTTGAAGATTTTGTGTGTGTGTGTTGAAGATTTTGTGTGTGTGTGTTGAAGATTTTGTGTGTGTGTTGAAGATTTTGTGTGTGTGTGTGTTGAAGATTTTGTGTGTGTGTTGACGATTTAGTGTGTGTGTGTTGAAGATTTTGTGTGTTGAAGATTTTGCGTGTGTGTTGATTATGTGTGTGTTGAAGTTTTGGTGTGTAATGAAGATTTTGCGTGTGTGTTGAAGATTTTGCGTGTGTTGAAGATTTTGCGTGTGTGTTGAAGGTTATGTGTGTGTGTTGAAGATTTTGTGTGTGAAGATTTTGTGTGTTTGATGAAGATTTTGTGTGTGAAGATTTTGTGTGTGTTTAAGATTTTGTGTGTGTGTGTTGAAGATTTTGTGCGTGTGTTGAAGATTTTGTGTGTGAAGATTTTGTGTGTGAAGATTTTGTGTGTGTTGAAGATTTTGTGTGTGTGTTGAATATTTTGTGTGTGTGTTGAATATTTTGTGTGCGTGTTGAAGATTTTGTGTGTGTGTTGAAGATTTTGTGTGTGTTGAAGATTTTGCGTGTGTCGAAGATTTTGTGTGTGTGTTTAAGATTTTGTGTGTGTGTTGAAGATTTTGTGTGTGTTGAAGATTTTGTGTGTGTTAAAGATTTTGTGTGTGTTGAAGATTTTGTGTGTGTGTTGAAGATTTTGTGTGTGTGTTGAAGATTTTGTGTGTGTTAAGATTTTGTGTGTGTGTTGAAGATTTTGTGTGTGTGTGTTGAAGATTTTGTGTGTGTGTGTTGAAGATTTTGTGTGTGTGTGTTGAAGATTTTGTGTGTGTGTGTTGAAGATTTTGTGTGTGCGTGTTAAAGATTTTGTGTGTGCGTGTTGAAGTTTTGTGTGTGCAATGAAGGTTGTGTGTGTATGTTGAAGATTATGCGTGTGTTGAAGATTTTGTGTGTGAAGATTTTGTGTGTGATGAAGATTTTGTGTGTGTTGAAGATTTTGTGTGTGTGTGTTGAAGATTTTGTGTGAGTTGAAGATTTTGTGTGTGTGTTGAAGATTTTGTGTGTGTGTTGAAGATTTTGTGTGTGTGTTTTGAAGATTTTGTGTGTGTGTTGAAGATTTTGTGTGTGTGTATGTGTGTGTGTATGTGTGTGTGTATGTGTGTGTGTGTGTGTGTGTGTATGTGTGTGTGTGTGTGTGTGTGTGTGTGTGTGTGTGTGTGTGTGTGTGTATGTGTGTGTGTGTGTGTGTATGTGTTTTGTGTGTGTGTGTGTGTGTGTGTGTGTGTGTGTGTGTGTTGAAGATTTTGTGTGGTGTGTTTGTAAGGGCCCATACCCCTTCCCCCTGCCACAAGTCAATTCATCTCGGCTGCACTGATAGTCGTTTTGCTCCCCACCTCGGCGAATCGGCTTGTTTGCGCGCCAGTACATCACGAGCGAGTCGGCTTCGAACTTTTGAAGCCCGAGAAGACTGCGCCTGCGCGGAGCGGCCACGTCGGCAAGTTTCAGGGGTATATATACCCCTCCTCCCCAACGTCGAATAGAACTTGGTCAGAAGACGTCCTGCGAAGACTACCCACTGCCACGCCAATCCCAAGTCTTCATTACTCCAGTCGCAGGCTACTCGACGTCGGGTCTCCTCACCTTTGCTGTTCTCAAAGACACGCCGCACCCGATTGGGCCGGAACGGTTTCGTCCATACGCACCCGGACATCGCTTCACTGTTGTTACGATACGGAGGTGTTGAGCAACTTCGTATTAGATGTTCCCATTCTATCAACCTTGTATTGTACAAAGTTGATGGTTTATTGTATTCGTTAACTCTTTTTAAATCCATTGATTCCTTTTGATTGTTTAATTAAAGCCCCAGCAGATCCAGTAGCACCCGAATGGTATTACTTTCCAGGGCGGAGAGAACATAGTTCCTCGTTCGCCCTCACCATTTCTGGCGACCTTGCCACGACTGGTGCTACAAGTGTTTGCTGGGCTCTAAGTCGTCGCTTTGAACGCGCACTCACTGTCTGTCTGTGGCCCGGAAGTGAGTCCTCTTGTGCTTTGAGGTTTGATTGTTTCATAGCTGTTTACGTGTTGTATTAATACGTACATTACGTTGTGGCGTTTTTTTTTGAAGTGGGTAAAATTGTTCCATTTGCTTTAAGCGAGTTAATGTTTCTTGTCTTACAGCTTGTATTTGTTTGATGCATTTACGTCCCTTGTTTTTTTGCTTCTGCTTAATTTTACTTATTTCATTTACTTTCGGTGTTATTTGATGTCCCTTGGTTGTGCAGTTTGTCTTTAGTCGTTGGACACGTATCTTATTTGTTTTATTCATTGACACGTATCTTTTTCTCTTGTTCGGTTAACACGTATCTTGTTTGTCTTGTATCATAATCGTTGACTTGTGCCTTATTCGTTACTTATTCTCGTCAATATGATATCTGTTCAGGAGCTTAAGGAACAGGCTATAGCTTTAGGCCTCGCAGGAGGAGATGTCGGCAAATACGTCATAGATACAGCAAGCTATTGAACGAGAAGAACGTGAAAAAGAG
Source organism: Oratosquilla oratoria (assembly GCF_046742065.1). NCBI lineage: Eukaryota > Metazoa > Arthropoda > Malacostraca > Stomatopoda > Squillidae > Oratosquilla > Oratosquilla oratoria. Next base: position 75,767 of record NW_027467623.1, on the reverse strand, counting down.
GCGACGAGCCAAGAAGGAGGAAATTGAGCACAAGACCCGCTTAGCTGAAATTGAAGCGGAGAAGGCCAAGATTGAAGCAGAGAAGGCCAAGATTGAAGCAGAGAAGGAGAAGGCCAAGATTGAAGCAGAGAAGAGAAGGCCAAGATTGAAGCGGAAAAAGGAGCTAGAGCTAGCTCGTATCACGGGCGACAAAGCAACCTACCGCGACTCCACATGATTCGGGTAAGTCGTCCCCAGCTCCCTCTATTACAAGAGGGGGAAGATATTGCCTCTTACACTTAACCGTTTTGAGAGAATTGCAGGAACTACTTAAGCTGAGTTCAGACAGCTATGCCGTGAGACTGGGTACCTTACTTACGGGAAGGGCAGCTGATATGTACATATCTCTCTCCCCAGAGATAACTAAGAACTATGAGCTTACTGAAGAAAGCTTTATTGTCAGGTTTTAACAAGGACTCCTGATGGTTACGCGTAGACTTTCGGAATGCCAAGATTTCTCCAGGAGAAACTTTTCTTCTGTTCTCTCATTTCAACTAAACCAGACTATTCCAGGCGTGGTTAGATTCCTCAGAGGTAGGGAATACTTTCAATGATTTGAAAGACTTTATGATACTTGACCAGTTTTTGTCTTCCCTCCATCCAGACTTGCGTGCTTTTCATCAAGGAACGACGACCCTCTACGTTAACCGAGGCCATTCGTTTGGCTGACGATTGGACGTCAGCCCACCCCTAATCTTCCTCTCGAACCTCGATTCCAAATGCAAAGAAGTTCTCTCGACCACCTAAGCCGCCTAAGGTAAACCACGGTGACCCCGAATCCGTCTAGCGGCCGAAAGGACCCTCCACCTTTGACATGTCACGGTTGTGGAGAAATTGGACACATTCGGGCCTCGTTGCCCTAGGAATCCCCGCACTTTCAAAGAAGGCACGTCAACTACGCAGCCATATAAGGTAGGGTTTTGCCTGTCTGATAGAACAGTCCCTCACTTCCCAGGCCTCTGGTACCATCAATGGGGCCTGGGTGTCTACTATAATCCGGGACACCGGCTGTTCCTGCGTAGTCGTATCAGATGAGATGCTACCAGATATAGATGTCCCGAGTTGCAAGAAAGTCTATGTTGCCCCGGACTACTTGGGCCGAGTAGATGCATTTCCTCTGGTTTCTTGTTACCTTCGTTGTCCTTATTACGAGGGATGGACGACGTCGTCAGAGCACCCATCAAATTTGCTAGTGTCTTAATTGGTAACGTTCCAGGCGTTTAAAGATCCTAATATATCTGTTTGTTCCTCTCCAGCTGATGACTCCGCAATTTCCACGCCCGACACAAACTGCTACACCCTCTCCCAAGCACCTGGTATGTGCTAGTCCAGACCCGAGCCGGCAAAATGAAACGGATTCACCCCTTAGCTCTGCTGCCCTACAACCTCTCTCGGTGACGCCCGACAACTTCAGTCTACTCCAGTCCTCGTGTGAGACACTCTCTGCCCGCTAGAGAGCAAAAGCAGCCTCGGGAGAAATAGACCGAACGAGGAACGGGTCTACTTACCAGTTTGTCAAGACGGGACGGTCTCCTCTATCGGAAATGTTTAACTTCTAATCGCCCTGATAAGGTAGGAAAGTCTACATTGGTTGTTCCCCGTGATTGTCGCCCTGTTATCCTCTCCATTGCTCATGAGAGCCCTTTAGCTGGACACTTCTCTAACCGGAAGACGGAATTAAAGGTAGCAGAACAATTTTACTGGCCTGGTTTGGGAACCGACATCAGAACCTTCTGTCGGTCTTGTGACAAATGTCACAACGCTTCTCAGCGAAGGGACGAGTACCACCAGTCCCATTACAACCCATGCCCATCGTCACATGAACCTTTCGCCCGTGTTGCCATTAGACTTGGTTGGACCTCTTTCTCCAGCATCTTCCGATGGACACAGGTACATTCTTTACCTTGATAGATTTTGCCACTGGATTTCCTGAAGCAGTTCCCTTAAAAAGATATAGACTCTATTTCGGTCGCTGAGGCCTTGTTAACTATTTTCTCGAGAGTTGGTATTCCCCGGGAAAATTACTTTCAGACAGAGGTTACCCAATTCACGTCTAATTTAATGAAGGAACTCCACCGAATGTTGGGCGTGAAACCTATCTTCACCACTCCCTTCCATCCTAGTGGAAATGGAAGGATTGAGAGACTACATGGCCCTTGAAGGCTATTCTTCGTAAATTGTGTGCTGAGAAGCCCCGTGAATGGCACAGGTATCTAATACCAACTTTGTTTGCCCTCAGAAAAAACTCCCGAGCGACAGGACAGGGTTTTCAGCCTTCGAGTTATTGTACGGTCGGTCTGTTAGAGGCCCACTCACAGTTTTAAGAGATCTGTGGGGAAAAACCGTACCCTCCACGAGGAAGAGAGGTTCTATCCAGTTTCCAATATGTAATAGAACTACAGGACATGCTGGCAGAATGTTCTCAAATGGCTGCGCAACAAGCCGACATCAGCAGTTCCCGGTACAAGGCGCGTACTTCGATCTGAAGTCTCATATCAAAAACCGTCAATTTAAACCAGGTGATGAAGTTCTAGTACTCTGCCTAGTGATACAAGTAAACTCCTCGTCACTTGGAATGGACCCTACAACGTATTGGAGAGGAGACGTGGTGAAGCGAATTACGTAATAGAGACCCCTCGAGGACATAGACTTTACCATGCTAACATTTTAAAAAGATATCACCGCAGGGCCCAGGTGCAGCAATTGGAATGATGGATGAGATTTCCGCCATAGAAGAGCTTTCCGCCCAGGGAAAGAGAAGGTATCCATCGTTGATGAAGGGGATCCGTGTGTTGTGTGATCTTCTTTCACAGTTGCCTTTGACACCTGACGGCTTGATCCTCTCCCCTTCAACTGATAAACTGAAGTGGGACAACTCGCCCCGGATCAGCTAGTCCAACTTCAGATTCTAATGGGTGAGTATAAAGATGTTTTCTCAGACGAGCCAGGATGTACATCCACTATAACTCATGATATAACAACTTACCACTTACTGACAGAGTACAAGCCAAAGTGTACCCAGTGCCAATCCACCTTAGACCTGTCTTCGAGAAAGAAGTTGAAACCCTCTTCCGTCAAGGGATTATCCAACGATCCTCCTCTCCTCATTCTTCGCCTGTCGTCATGGTAAGAAAAACTGATGGATCCTATAGGATGGCCATAGATTATCGCCCCAACTAAACTCTGTCACAGTATTCCATGCTGAACCAACCTGCAGCATGGAAGAAGATTTGTACAAATTCTCTGGGGCTAGGTACTTTAGTGAAACTGGACCTCTGCAAGGCATATTACCAAGTACCTCTTTCAGACAAAGCCAAAGCCCTAACGTCCTTTCCCACTCATCTAGGTTTGATGGAATTCTGCCGAATGCCCTTTGGTCTGGTAACGGCACAAGTGCTACATTACATCCGCCTGATGAGACTAGTATTAGATAATTTATCAAATGTGTGCTTTTATTTTGACAACGTCTTTGTTTTTTCCAAAAGCTGGGATCGACATCTCGAAGCTCTAAATCGCGTCTTTCGAACGGCTACGGGACCACCATCTGACTGTCAAGCCTTCGAAGTGTAGATTTGGAGTTTCTTCCATCAAATACCTTGGCTTTATTTTAGATGGAACCTCTTTAAAACCTCAACATACCAAGATTGAGGCCATAACCCGCATTCCTCCACCAACCAGTAAGAAGTTACTTAGGACCTTCCTTGGTCTGATCTCCTTTTATAAGTTGTTTATTCCTCAGGCCTCCGACTACACCGGCCCCTCCTTATCTGATCTTTATACGGAAAAGACTAGCCTGAACCTCTCCCCTGGACGAAGACCTCTTGGGACCGTTTCTGCCATTTTGAAAGCTGCCATATCTTCTCAACCCATCTTTGCGGTTGCCCGATCCTAAGCTGACTTTCGTCCTTAGGACCGATGCCTCTCTTTATGGTCTGGGGGCTGTTTTACTCCAGTATCACGATGGAATGCCCACATCCCGTCGCATATGCCAGTAGGAAACTTTTGGATCGTGAGAAGAGATACTCCACCATCGAGCGTGAATGTCTTGCGGTCGTTTTCTCCATCTCCAGGTTTGATTATTATCTCCGTGGCAAAGAGTTTGTGTTAGAAGTTGATCACAAACCTCTCTTGTATTTAGCTACTTTCAAAGGAAAGAATGACCGTCTCCTTCGTTGGGCTTTGGCCCTTCAGGGGCCTATAAATTTAGAGTTGTCCACATTGCTGGAAAAGACAATCTAGGTGCGGACCTCCTAAGTAGATCTTAAATCCTGGCTAGGTTTTATTTTTCCTTTCATCCTCTTGAGTTTACCATTAATTTTGTTTTTAAATCTTACTCACTAGTAGGATTCTTGTCCCGGGGGTGGTGTAAGGGCCCATCCCCTTCCCCCGGCCTCACAAGTCAATTCATCGCGGCTGCACTGATTAGTCGTTTGGCTCCCCACCTCGGCGAATCGGCTTGTTTGCGCGCCAGTACAACGAGCGAGTCGGCTTCGAAACTTTTTGAAGCCCGAGAAGGACTGCGCCTGCGCGGAGCGGCCACGTCGGCAGTTTTCAGGGGTATATATAACACCTCCTCCCCAAACGTCGAATAGAACTTGGTCAGAAGACGTCCTGCGAAGACTACCCAACTGCCACGCCAATCCCAAGTCTTCATTACTCCAGTCGAAGGGCTACTCGACGTCGGGTCTCCTCACCTTTGCTGTTCTCAATGACACGCAGAATGCACCCCCCCACCCGTTTGGGCCGGAACGGTTCGTTCACTCCATACGCACCCGGAAATCGCTACTGTTGTTACGATACGGAGGTGTTGTAGCACCTAGTATTAGATGTTCCCATTCTACAACCTTGTATTGTACATGTTGATGGTTTATTGTATTCGTTTTACTCTTTTAAATCCATTGATTCCTTTTGATGTTTAATTAATAGCCCCCAGCAGATCCAGTAGCACCCGAAATGGTATTACTTTCCAGGGCCGAGAGATCATAGTTCCTCGTTCGCCCTCACAGTGTTGAAGATTTTTTGTGTGTGTTGAAGATTTTGTGTGTGTGTTGAAGATTTTGTGTGTGTGTTGAAGATTTTGTGTGTGTGTGTTGAAGATTTTGTGTGTGTGTTGAAGATTTTGTGCGTGTGTTGAAGATTTTGTGCGTGTGTTGAAGATTTTGTGTGTGTGTGTTGAAGATTTTTTTTGTGTGTGTTGAAGATTTTTTGTGTGTGTGTTGAAGATTTTGTGTGTGTGTTGAAGATTTTGTGTGTGTTGAAGATTTTGTGTGTGTGTTGAAGATTTTGTGTGTGTGTGTTGAAGATTTTGTGTGTGTGTGTGTTGAAGATTTTGTGTGTGTGTGTGTGTGTGTTGAAGATTTTGTGTGTGTGTGTTGAAGATTTTGTGTGTGTGTGTTGAAGATTTTGTGTGTGTGTGTTGAAGATTTTGTGTGTGTGTGTGTTGAAGATTTTGTGTGTGTGTGTTGAAGATTTTGTGTGTGTGTGATGAAGACTTTGTGTGTGTGTGTTGAAGATTTTGTGTGTGTGTGTTGAAGATTTTGCGTGTGTGTGTTGAAGATTTTGTGTGTGTGTGTTGAAGATTTTGTGTGTGTGTGTTGAAGACTTTGTGTGTGTGTGTTGAAGACTTTGTGTGTGTGTGTTGAAGATTTTGTGTGGTCGCAGGAGAGGTTACAGGTCCTGGGCGAGGTCACGTGCCTCAGGGAAGGTCACTGGTCTTGGGCGAGGTCATGAGTCTCAGTCGAGGTCATTCATGTAGAACAAATCTTTCCGGCAAAAAATATACATCTGTATTCTCATTCTCTGCGGCAAGCTCTGATGTTTTCAATCGACATTTGTTCTTCTGTGTGTGTAATTTGTGTTTGGTTCTAATGGAAATCGCTCTCATTCGTTCCTCGAATTGGATCTTGGCCTTCATCAAGCGTCTTCATCTTCAAGTCTTTATTCTTCGTTCTCGGAAAAAAGTAATTCTGGACTGCATATGCCATCATTCGACTGTTTGTTCTCCACGTCTTTGAACTCGTTCACGTCTTCCTGCAGCTTTTGTGTTCAATTCATCTTGATTTTTCTGTAGTTTTGATCATTGTTACGAGTCGCTTGATGTCGATGTTCATTTCTTAGGATGAAATCTTTTTCCACCATGTAATTACGTGTCGCTTGAGGCCTCTCATCTAGGCATATTTGCTAGTAGTTGCACATGAATACAAATTCTTTAATTTTCATTGTTACCGGGAAAAAAAGATAGTCTGTCTTTTGGTACAAAATAATAATAATAATGATAATTCAACAGATTAGAATAAGAAAATAACTTGATAGAATCTCTCTCATAAACGTCATTCATTTCATTTGCTATTTTTTCTTTTTATTGAATAAAAAACAAGAAAAACTAATTTTATCGTGATTTATTTATTTACGTCAAGAGGACAAGAATGAATTAGAAATGGTAGAATCTCATTCTCAAACATCCACTTCATCTACTCCTTTTTATTTCTATTGAATAAAAAAAAAAAAACTTGTGATTTATTTATGTGCATTAATCTTTCCTCGTCCCTATTCCCCGCCCCGCAATCCCCCACCCCCCGTAATTCCCCCACCCCCATCCCCCGCAATCCCCCACTCCCACCCCCCGCAATCCCCCCACCCCCATCCCCCGCAATCCCCCACTCTCACCCCCCGTATGTATGTATGTATGTGTGTGTGTGTGTGTGTGTGTGTGTGTGTGTGTGTCGATCTCGATCTCGTCTTGCTGAGCCCTCGAGGTCCACTACTACGTCCTCCTCGCCCGACTCTTCACGGTTTCCGCGAGACCCTGTCCTCTCTCCCTCCGAACCAATTTTCTCCATCTGTATTCCCATCCTTAATTTGCTTTTTCCTTTCTTCGTTTATTCTTCCTACTTCCAGCCCTCCCCTCCACTCCTTCCCTCCACTCCTCCCCTCTCCACTCCTCCCCCTCCACTCCTCCCCCTCCACTCATCCCCCTTCACTGATCCTCCTCCACTCCTCCACCTCCACTCCTCCCCTTCACTCCTTCCCTCCATTCCTCCCCTCCATTCCTCCCCTCTCCACTCCTCCCCCTCCACTCTTCCCCCTCCACTCTTCCCCCTCCACTCCTCCCCTCTCCACTCCTCCCATCCACTACTCCCCTTCCACTACTCCCCCTCCACTCCTCCCCTTCCACTCCACCCTCTTTCACTCCCCTCTATTCCTTCTCCACTACCCTTCCACTTCCCCTCTACTCCTTACTCTCTACTCCTCCCCTCCACTCCTCTCCCTCCAAATAGCAATTATCACACCTCCATATCTTTTCAATCCGTTTTTCAATCACAGCGTTCTGTCTTCCTTCTTCCTTCCTGCTTCCTTCCTTCTTCCTTCCTTCTTCCTTCCTTCTTCCTTCCTTCTCCTTTACTTTCTTCCTTCCTCACTTCCCTCCGTATCTCCCTCCGTCTTTGTTATCCTCCATCATTCCTTCCCTTCTCTTCCTTTCTTTCCTCCTTCCTTCCTTCTTCGTTTTCTTTTCCTTCTTTTCTTCCTTCCTCCTTTCTTCTCCCTTCCTTCTTCCTTTCTTCTTCCTTCCTTCTTCCTTCCTTCTTCCTACTTTCTTCCTTCTTCCTTCCTACTTTCTTCCTTCTTCCTTCCTACTTTCTTCCTTCTTCCTTCCTTCTTCCTTCTTCCTTTTCATTTCCTTCTTTCTCTCTTCTTCCCTCCTCCTTCCTCCGTTCTTACTTGCTTCTTCCTTCCTTCTTACTTGATTCTTACTTCCTTCTTCATTCCTTTTTACACTTTATTCCCTCCTTTTTCTTTCCTTCTTCCCTCCTCTCCTTCCCTCCTGTTTCCTTTCTTCTTGTTCCATCCTCTTCCCTCCTTCTTCCCTACTATTTCCTTCAATCTTCATTTCTTCTTCCATCCTATTCTTCTTCCCTCCTTTCCTCCTCCCCTCCTTTCCTCCTCTCCTCCTCCCTTTGTCATCCTTTTGTATCCTTCCTTTGTCATCCTTTGCCTTTCTTTTCTTGTTCCTGAGGTACCTCGATTGCAAGATGCCATCTTTAAGTCAGGGTCAGTGACCCTCAGGTACAGACAGACAGTTGTCGACTTCGTCTGTAACTCGACAACCCCCCACCCCTCGCTCCCTCTTCGTCTCAGCCACGCCCTCCACCACGCCCTCCCCCCTCTCTTCTACCTCTGATACAGACTTTCCCTCCACGACCGCCTCTCAGCCTCGAACTCTACTTCGGAGCTCTTCTATAAAATGTACATTTGGGAAAACAAGTAGTTTGACACTTTCTGGTGTATTTTTTTTTTTTTTTTTTTTTTTGTCTGGAAGAAAAAAAAGTAGTTCGTCCCAAGCCTTCAGTGCCTTTCACTCCTCTTTCTTTTCCTCTCTTTCCCCTTTCCTTATTTTCCTTTATTTCCCTTCCTTTCCCTCCCTTCCATGCCCTTTCCTTTTCTTCCCCTCCCTTTCCATCTACCTCACGTTCCCTTTGCTTCCCGTTCCTTTATCAATGATGAATACCCTTTCCTACGCTCCACTGCAGTCATTTGCCATCTCAGCACATTCATTCCCAAACCGACGGACCTATACCGTTTTCATATGTTATTCACTAAGAAGTGCACTGGGTTGTTGTTATTATTATTATTATTGTTATTGTTATTGTTATTATTGTTGTTATTGTTATTATTATTAGTTTTATTGTTGTTGTTATTATTATTATTATTATTGTTATCATTGTTATTATTATTGTTGTTATTGTTTTGTTGTTATTATTATTGTTATTTTATTTTATTGTTGCTCCTGTGGGAGCCCCCGAGTCGCTCCTGTGGGGGGGGCCCCGCGCCGCTCCTGTGGGAGGCCCCCGAGTCGCTCCTGTGGGAGGCACCCGAGTCGCTCCGTTTGGGGACCCCCCCGAGTCGCTCCTTTTGGGGGCTCCCGCGTCGCTCCTTTTGCGGGCTCCCGCGTCGCTCCTGTGGAGGCCCCTGTGGAGGTCCCCGCGTCACTCCTGTGGGGGCCCTGCTTCGCTCCCGTGGGGGGGCCCCTGCATCATTCCTGTAAGGGCCCCCGTGTCGCTCCTGTGGGGGGCCCCTGCATCATTCCTGTAAGGGCCCCCGCGTCGCTCCTGTGGGGGCCCCAGCGTCGCTCCTGTGGGGGCCCCCGCGTCGCTGCTTATGGGGGCCCCCGCGTCGCTCCTGTTGGGGCCCCCGCGTCGCTCCTTGTGGGGAGCATCCGAGTCGCTCTTTTTGGGGGGCCCCCGAGTCGCTCCTTTTGGGAGCCCCCGCGTCGCTCCTGTGGAGGCCCCTGAGTCTCTTCCTTTGGGGGCCCGCGAGTCTTTTTTTGGGGGCACCCCCGAGTCTATTCTTTCGGGAGCACCCCCGAGTCTCTGTGGGGGCCCCCGCGTCGCTCCTGTGGGTACCCCCGAGTCGCTCCTGTGGGGGCCCCTGCGTCGCTCCTGTGGGGGGCCCCTGCGTCGCTCCTTTGGGGACCCCCGCGTCGCTCCTGTGGGGAACCCCGCGTCGCTCCTGTGGGGACCCCCGCGTCGCTCCTGTGGAGGCCCCCGTGTCGCTCCTGTGGGGGCCCCTGCTTCGCTCTCGTGGGGGGCCCCTGCATCGCTCCTGTAAGGGCCCCCGCATCGCTCCTGTGAGGGGCCCCAGCGTCGCTCCTTTGGGAGCCCCAGTGTCATTCCTGTGGGGGCCCCCGCGTCGCTCCTGTGGGGGCCTCCGCGTCATTCCTGTTGGGGCCCCCGCGTCGCTCCTGTGGGGGCCCCTGCTTCGCTCCTGTGGGGGGCCCCTGCATCGCTCCTGTAGGGGGCCCCTGCATCGCTCCTGTAAAGGCCCCCGCGTCGCTCCTGTGGGGGGCCCCAGCGTCGCTCCTTTGGGGACCCCAGTGTCATTCCTGTGGGGCCCCCGCGTCGCTCCTGTGGGGGCCTCCGCGTCATTCCTGTGGGGGGCCCCGCGTCGCTCCTGTGGGGGCCCCCGCGTTGCTCCTGTGTGGGGCCCCGCGCTGCTCCTTTGGGGGCCCCCGCGCCCCTCCTATGAAGGGCCCCAGCGTCGCTCGTTTGGGGGCCCCCGCGTCACTCCTGTTGGGGGCCCCCAGCGTCGCTCCTGCGAGGGGCCCCTGCGTCGCTCCTTTGGGGGCGCCCAGCGTCGCTCCTTTGGGGGCGCCCAGCGTCGCTCCTTTGGGGGCCCCAGCGTCGCTCTTCTGGGGACCCCCGCGTCGCTCCTGTGGGGGCCCCCGCGTCGCTCCTGTGCAGGACCCCGAGTCTCTCCTTTTGGAGGCCCCTGAGTCTCTCCTTTGGGGACCCACCAATTCTCTCCTTTGGGGCCCCCCGAGTCTCTGTGGGGGGCCCTTATCCGATCCTGTGGGGGGCCCCCGCATCGCTCCTGTGGGGGGCCCCCACGTGGCTCCTGTGGGGGGGCCCATGCGTCGTACCTTTGGGGACCCCACGTCGCTCCTCTCGGGGCCCCCGCGTCGCTCTTGTGGGGGCCCCTGCGTCGATCCTGTGGAGGCCCCCGCGACGATCTTGTGGGACCCCCGCTTCGCTGTAATTTGGGGCCCCGAGACATTCTTGTGGGGGGCCCAGAGCCGATCTATTGGTTTGCCCCGAGCCGATCTATTTGTGATTCTTTTGGGGGCCCCGATCCGATCCTTTTGGGGGCCCCGATCCAATCCTTTTGGGGTCCTCGATCCGATCCTTTTGGGGCCCCGATCCGATTCTTTTAGGGGCCCGGAGCCGATCCTTTTAGGGGCCCCGAGTCGATCCTTGTTGGGGCCCCGAGCCGATCCTTTTAGGGGCCCAGAGCCGATCCTTGTAGAGGCCCCGAGTCGATCCTTGTAGGGGCCCCGAGCCGATCCTTGTAGGGGCCCCGAGCCGATCCTTGTAGGGGCCCCGAGCCGCTCCTTGTAGGGGCCCCGAGCCGATCCTTGTAGGGGCCCCGAGCCGATCCTTGTAGGGGCCCCGAGCCGCTCCTTGTAGGGGCCCCGAGCCGATCCTTGTAGGGGCCCCGAGCCGATCCTTGTAGGGGCCCCGAGCCGATCCTTGTAGGGGCCCCGAGCCGATCCTTGTAGGGGCCCCGAGCCGATCCTTGTAGGGGCCCCGAGCCGATCCTTGTAGGGGCCCCGAGCCGATCCTTGTAGGGGCCCCGAGCCGATCCTTGTAGGGGCCCCGAGCCGATCCTTGTAGGGGCCCCGAGCCGATCCTTGTAGGGGCCCCGAGCCGATCCTTAGGGGAGCCCCGATCCGATCCTTAGGGGAGCCCCGAGCCGATCCTTAGGGGAGCTCCGAGCTGATCCTTTGGCGGGCCCCGAGTCTGTCCAGTGTGGGGCTCCGAGTGTCTTTCGTGGGGGCTCGAGTGTCTTCAGTGGAGCCCGACTCTCTTAGGTCGAGGTCGAAATTCGGAAGACCCTGATTGCCCAGTTCGAAACAACCCAGATATCTTGAGATTCATCCGGTCAGAGTATCAGTGGTGGAGGAACGAAGGGGGAAGAGGGTGCGGAGAGTGATGAAGGTGGAGTGTGTGTTGAAGATTTTGCGTGTGTGTTGAAGATTTTGCGTGTGTGTTGAAGATTTTGTGTGTGTGTTGAAGATTCTGTGTGTGTGTTGAAGATTTTGTGTGTGTGTTGAAGATTTTGTGTGTGTTGAAGATTTTGTGTGTGTGTTGAAGATTTTGTGTGTGTGTTGAAGATTTTGTGTGTGTGCTGAAGATTTTGTGTGTGTTTTGAAGATTTTGTGTGTGTGTTAAAGATTTTGTGTGTGTGTTGACGATTTTGTGCGTGTGTTGAAGATTTTGTGTGTGTGTGTTGAAGATTTTGTGTGTGTGCTGAAGATTTTGTGTGTGTTGAAGATTTTGTGTGTGTGTTGAAGATTTTGTGTGTGTGTTGAAGATTTTGTGTGTGTTGAAAATTTTGTGTGTGTTGAAGATTTTGTGTGTGTCTTGAAGATTTTGTGCGTGTGTTGAAGATTTTGTGTGTGTGTTGAAGATTTTGTGTGTGTGGATGATTTTGTGTGTGTAGAAGATTTTGCGTGTGTGTTGAAGATTTTGCGTGTGTTGAAGATTTTGCGTGTATGTTGAAGATTTTGCGTGTGTGTTGAAGATTTTGCGTGTGTGTTGAAGATTATGCGTGTGTGTTGAGGATTTTGCGTGTGTGTTGAAGATTTTGCGTGTGTGTTGAAGATTTTGCGTGTGTGTTGAAGATTTTGCGTGTGTTAAAGATTATGTGTGTGTTAAAGATTTTGTGTGTGTGCTGAAGATTTTGTGTTTGTGTTGAAGATTTTGTGTGTGTGTTGAAGATTTTGTGTGTGTGTTGAAGATTTTGTGTGTGTGTTGAAGATTTTGTGTGTGTGTTGAAGATTTTGTGTGTGTGTTGAAGATTTTGTGTGTGTGTTGAAGATTTTGTGTGTGTGTGTTGAAGATTTTGTGTGTGTGCTGAAGATTTTGTGTGTGTGTTGAAGATTTTGTGTGTGTGTTGGAGATTTTGTGTGTGTGTTGAAGATTTTGTGTGTGTGTTGAAGATTTTGTGTGTGTTGAAAATTTTGTGTGTGTGTTGAAGATTTTGCGTGTGTGTTGAAGATTTTGCGTGTGTGTTGAAGATTTTGCGTGTGTGTTGAAGATTTTGCGTGTGAAGATTTTGCGTGTGTTGAAGATTTTGCGTGTGTGTTGAAGATTATGCGTGTGTGTTGAAGATTTTGCGTGTGTGTTGAAGATTTTGCGTGTTTTGAAGATTATGTGTGTGTTAAAGATTTTGTTTGTGTGTTAAAGATTTTGTGTGTGTGCTGAAGATTTTGTGTGTGTGTTGAAGATTTTGTGTGTGTTGAAGATTTTGTGTGTGTGTTGAAGATTTTGTGTGTGTGTTGAAAGTTTTGTGTGTGTGTTGAAGATTTTGTGTGTGTGTTGAAGATTTTGTGTGTGTGTTGAGGATTTTGTGTGTGAAGATTTTGCGTGTGTGTTGAAGATTTTGTGTATGTTGAAGATTATGTGTGTGTGTTAAAGATTTTGTGTGTGTGCTGAAGATTTTGTGTGTGTGTTGAAGATTTTGTGTGTGTGTTGAAGATTTTGTGTGTGTTGAAGATTTTGTGTGTGTGTTGAAGATTTTGCGTGTGTGTTGAAGATTTTGAGTGTGTTGAAGATTTTGTGTGTGTGTTGAAGATTTTGTGTGTGTGTGTTAAAGATTTTGCGTGTGTGTTGAAGATTTTGTGTGTGTGTTGAAGATTTTGCGTGTGTGTTGAAGATTTTGCGTGTGTGTTGAAGATTTTGCGTGTGTGTTGAAGATTTTGCGTGTGTGTTGAAGATTTTGTGTGTGTGTGTTGAAGATTTTGTGTGTGTGTTGAAGATTTTGTGTGTGTGTTGAAGATTTTGTGTGTGTGTTGAAGATTTTGTGTGTGTGTTGAAGATTTTGTGTGTGTGTTGAAGATTTTGTGTGTGTTGAAGATTTTGTGTGTGTGTTGAAGATTTTGTGTGTGTTGAAGATTTTGCGTGTGTTGAAGATTTTGCGTGTGTGTTGAAGATTTTGCGTGTGTGTTGAAGATTTTGCGTGTGTGTTGAAGATTTTGCGTGTGTGTTGAAGATTTTGCGTGTGTTGAAGATTTTGCGTGTGTTAAAGATTATGTGTGTGTGTTAAAGATTTTGTGTGTGTGCTGAAGATTTTGTGTGTGTGTTGAAGATTTTGTGTGTGTTGAAGATTTTGTGTGTGTTGAAGATTTTGTGTGTGTGTTGAAGATTTTGTGTGTGTTGAAGATTTTGTGTGTGTGTTGAAGATTTTGTGTGTGTGTTGAAGATTTTGTGTGTGTGTTGAAGATTTTGTGTGTGTGTTGAAGATTTTGTGTGTGTTGAAGATTTTTTGTGTGTGTGTTGAAGATTTTGTGTGTGTGTGTTGAAGATTTTGTGTGTGTGTTGAAGATTTGTGTGTGTGTTGAAGATTTGTGTGTGTGTTGAAGATTTGTGTGTGTGTTGAAGATTTGTGTGTGTGTTGAAGATTTGTGTGTGTGTTGAAGATTTGTGTGTGTGTTGAAGACTTTGTGTGTGTGTGGTGTTGAAGATTCTGTGTGTGTGTTGAAGATTTTGTGTGTGTGTTGAAGATTTTGCGTGTGTATTGAAGATTTTGCGTGTGTGTTGAAGATTTTGCGTGTGTGTTGAAGATTTTGCGTGCGTGTTCAAGATTTTGCGTGTGTTAAAGATTTTGTGTGTGTGTTGAAGATTTTGTGTTTGTGTTGAAGATTTTGTGTGTGTGTTGAGGATTTTGTGTGTGTGTTGAAAATTTTGTGTGTGTTGAAGATTTTGCGTGTGTGTTAAAGATTCTGTGTGTGTTGAAGATTTTGTGCGTGTGTTGAGGTTTTTGTGCGTGTGTTGAAGATTTTGTGTGTGTGATGAAGATTTTGTGCGTGTGTTGAGGATTTTATGCGTGTGTTGAAGATTTTGTGCGTGTGTTGAAGATTTTGTGCGTGTGTTGAAGATTTTGTGCGTGTGTTGAAGATTTTGTTCGTGTGTTGAAGATTTTGTGCGTGTGTTGAAGATTTTGTGCGTGTGTTGAAGATTTTGTGCGTGTGTTGAAGATTTTGTGCGTGTGTTGAAGATTTTGTGCGTGTGTTGAAGATTTTGTGTGTGTGTTGAAGATTTTGTGTGTGTGGATGATTTTGTGTGTGTAGAAGATTTTGTATGTGTAGAAGATTTTGTGTGTGTGTGTAGAAGATTTTGTGTGTGTGTAGAAGATTTTGTGTGTGTGTTCAAGACTTTGTGTGTGTGTTGAAGACTTTGTGTGTGTGTTGAAGACTTTGTGTATGTTGAAGACTTTGTGTGTGTGTGTTGAAGACTTTGTGTGTGTGTTGAGGACTGTGTGTGTGTGTTGAGGGCTTTGTGTGTGTGTTGAGGACTGTGCGTGTGTGTTGAGGGCTTTGTGTGTGTGTTGAAGATTTTGTGCGTGTGTTGAAGATTTTGTGCGTGTGTTGAGGATTTTGTGCGTGTGTTGAAGATTTTGTGCATGTGTTGAAGATTTTGTGCGTGTGTTGAAGATTTTGTGCGTGTGTTGAAGATTTTGTGTGTGTGTGTGTGTTGAAGATTTTGTGCATGTGTTGAAGATTTTGTGCGTGTGTTGAAGATTTTGTGCGTGTGTTGAAGATTTTGTGCGTGTGTTGAAGATTTTGTGCGTGTGTTGAAGATTTTGTCTGTGTGTTGAAGATTTTGTGTGTGTTGAAGATTTTGTGCGTGTGTTGAGGATTTTGTTCGTGTGTTGAAGATTTTGTGCGTGTGTTGAAGATTTTGTGCGTGTGTTGAAGATTTTGTGCGTGTGTTGAAGATTTTGTGCGTGTGTTGAAGATTTTGTGAGTGTGTTGAAGATTTTGTGCGTGTGTTGAAGATTTTGTGCGTGTGTTGAAGATTTTGTGCGTGTGTTGAAGATTTTGTGCGGGTGTTGAAGATTTTGTGCGTGCGTTGAAGATTTTGTGCGTCAGTTGAAGATTTTGTGCGTGCGTTGAAGATTTTGTGCGTCCGTTGAAGATTTTGTGCGTGCGTTGAATATTTTGTGCGTGCGTTGAAGATTTTGTGCGTGTGCTGAAGATTTTGTGCGTGTGTTGAAGATTCTGTGCGTGTGTTGAAGATTCTGTGCGTGTTTTGAAGATTCTGTTTGTGTGTTGAAGATTGTGTGCGTGTGTTGAAGATTTTGTGTGTGAGTTGAAGATTTTGTGCGTGTGTTTAAGATTTTGTGCGTGTGTTGAAGATTTTGTGTGTGTGTTGAAGATTTTGTGTGGGAGATTTTGTGTGTGTTGAAGATTTTGTGTGTGTTGAAGATTTTGTGTGTGTTGAAAATTTTCTGCGTGTGTTGAAGATTTTGTGTGTGTTGAAGACTTTGTGTGTGTGTTGAAGACTTTGTGTGTGTGTTGAAGACTTTGTGTGTGTGTTGAAGACTTTGTGTGTGTGTTGAAGACTTTGTGTGTGTGTTGAAGACTTTGTGTGTGTGTTGAAGATTTTGTGTGTGTGTGTTGAAGATTTTGTGTGTGTGTTGAAGATTTTGTGTGTGTGTTGAAGACTTTGTGTGTGTGTTGAAGATTTTGTGTGTGTTTAGAAGATTTTGTGTGTGTGTGTTGAAGACTTTGTGTGTGTGTTGAAGACTTTGTGTGCGTGTTGAAGACTTTGTGTGCGTGTTGAAGACTTTGTGTGTGTGTTGAAGACTTTGTGTGTGTGTTGAAGACTTTGTGTGTGTGTTGAAGATTTTGTGTGTGTGTTGAAGATTTTGTGTGTGTGTTGAAGACTTCGTGTGTGTGTTGAAGTTTTTGTGTGTGTTTTGAAGATTTGTGTGTGTGTTGAAGATTTTGTGTGTGTGTTGAAGATTTTGTGGGTGTGTTGGAAGGGTTTGTGTGTGTATTGGAAGGGTTTTTGTATGTGTTATGAATGTGTGTTTGTGTTATGAATGTTTGCGTGTGTTATGAATGTTTGTGTGTGTTATGAATGCTTTTAGGCGTTGCCGAGGTTTGTGGGCGTTGCCGAGGTTTGTAGGCGTTGCTGATGTTGCGATTTGTTTTCCTGCATCCTGACCGCTTCGCAGTCCAAGAATAAGGTATGTGTGTGTATGCGTGCGTGTGTGTGTGTGTGTGCACGTGCGTGTGTGTGCGTGTGTGCGTGTGAGTGTCTTGTCTGCCTCTCTGTGTTTGTGTGTCTGTGTTTGTATGTGTATATGTTTGTCTCTCCCCTTCTCCGTGTGTTTGTATGTGTGTGTGTGTGTGTGTGTGTGTGTGTGTGTGTGTGTGTAATAAATAAATAATAATAATGATAATAATAGGTTTATTGAGATAGCAGTGATACACTGACAATAATACAATTGGGCACTTTTATGAGTAATATAGTAATTATTAGAGTGATATGCTTAGTCTAAAATTTATAATGAGTTTATTGTGCGGACAATGGATGGAATGGCACTGTTCTTGTATCGGTCAGTCCTCGGTGCTCTGATGGGCTTGATTTTGTTTGAATGCCGAGTTGCATGGCGGGTGGGTGTGGTGTTAGGTGGGAGGAAGTGACGGTGACGTGGGTGTAGCATTAGGTCCTGTCCAAACTTATTCAGTGCCTCACTGTGTTTGTCGGACAACCTTGGCAAGCTGAGGGTGGTGAGGGCGTGTTCGTATCCTTCATACTGATTATCCAAGATAATTCTGCACGCTCTTTTTTGTACTGTCTCTAATTTGCTCCTCTGTGTGATGTTGAGTGATGATGACCAGGCTGGGGAGGCGTACATGAGGGTGGGGAGTACGAAGGTGGTGTAGACTCCTTTTAGATCTGGTGATGGGGTACCAAGGGACTTCAATCTGCGCAGCATGAAGAGTTTGTAAGAGGCTGTCCTGATGATGTTGATGTGCTGGTTCCAGTTAAGGTGGTCGTCTATTGTGATGCCTAGTAGCTTGGCGGACTGGGCCACCTGAAGGGAATGGGTTCCTAATGACAGTTGAGGTGGTGCCACCGCCTGTTTGGATGTACAAACATGCATGACCACGGTCTTGCTGTGGTTAACTGTCACATTCCTGCTCTCAGTCCACGTTTTGAGGTTGTCTAGGATGTTTTGTAGTGAAGAAAAGTCAGGCTGCCTGGTGTTGATGGGAATGCCAACTGTACAGTCATCGACGTATTTCCATCTATGTTGGGTGTCCATTAATGCGTCATTTATGAGGATGAGGAAGCACAGTGGTCCCATCTTGGTCCCTTGAGGGACCCCACAGGTTAGAGGGAGGAGGGAGGATGTCGTTCCCTGGTACCTCACTACTTGTTGACGTCCGGTCAGGAAGTCGGGTAGCCATGCTACCAAGTGTGGTTGGATCCCCAGTTGTATGGCTTTGGAGATGATAATGTTATGGTCAACAAGGTCAAACGCTTTCTTGAAGTCAATAAAGGTCAAGGCTAGAGAAGTATTGCGCTTGTCTAAGTGGGTGTGCAAGAAGTCCAGAAGATTAACAAGATAGTGAGTTGTGGAGGAGGATTTCATGTTGCCATACTGTTGTATATCGATTTGATCTTTAATTTTGTTGTATACTGAGTTAAAAACAAAACCCTCACAGATAAGGCTTGGGATTGGGGTGATAGCAATAGGTCTAAGGTCGCTTAGTGACTGTGGGTTCGGACATTTGGGGATGGGAGTGATATATGAAATTTTCCAATCACTGGGGCAGGCGTTTTGACTCAGTGAAGCATTAATTATGGAGGAAAGTGGGAGGGCAAGTTCTGGGGCAAATTCTTTGTAGATTTTGATAGGTAGATCAGAAGGTGTTGTAGATCTGTTATACTTTAATTTACTTAGTTTAGTGGCAACGTCAGCTTTCTGGACAGGGGCAGGGGGTGAGGGAGAGGGGAGGTAGGCAGGTAGGCCGGAGAAGTTAAGGGGGGGTAAGGTCTGGCAGATAGGGGCGAAGTGAGTGTTAATATCTTGAGCAGCTAAGTTAGGTGGTAAGTGTGAGGCGCAGGGCAGGTGAGAGGCTTGATTATTTTGTAGCCCGCAGAGAGCTTTGATCTTACTAAACCACGGACTGTTATTTTGTGTTTTGAGGTGTTCTATTTTATTCGGGTAGTACGAAGACTTTGCAATACTTATCTCCTTGATGACTTTATTTCTGAGGGATCTGAAGAGGGGTCGATCAGTGTAATATGCCTTGTTGCGTTGTTTAATGAGACGCTTAATACGGGGGGTCATCCATGGGGCGTCTGATCGGTTCACGGAGAAGTCCTTGACCGGGAAAAAAAAGTGGAAAGCTTCAGTAGTGGTTGTTGAGTAGTTTTTCCACTTGGTTTCCACGTCCTCGGCTTCCAGAACCTCCGTCCAGGGATACTCCACTATCCACCTCCCAAACTCCCTCATGGCAGAGTCAGGCATGGGGCGGTGGTGTCGAGTGACCTTAGTTCTACGGATGGCATTGCTGGGTGCTGGCGACCACTGGATGGTGATGTGGGTACTCCTGCCGATGGTGGGGAGAGGTCTGGGAGGGGAGTACTGCTGAGCCATGTCGGTCATGATAAGGTCGAGAGTAGTTTGCTTGTGGGTGGGGAAGTTCACCACCTGAGTAAGACTTACTTGATGTAGAATCTCACTTGTGTCTAGCCGATTAAAGTCCCCACAAATGACCAGCTTTGCAGCAGGGTATTTCAATCGTAGGGAGTCAGCGGTCTCAATAATGTGATCGGAAAGGAGAGCGGCGGTGTGTGCACGTGGAGGATGATAGACCACACACATGATAATGGACGCGGTGTGGCGGGGGTGAAGGCGGGGGTTAATCCTCACCCACAGAACCTCAACTCCCTCGGGAATATCAACCCTGAGGTGTGAAGGGTGTGTTTGTGTGTGTGTGTGTGTGTGTGTGTGTGTGTGTGTGTGTGTGTATGTGTCGATCTCGATCTCGTCTTGCTGAGCCCTCGAGGTCCACTCTTACCTCCTCCTCGCCCGACTCTGCACGGGTTCCGCGAGACCCTGTCCTCTCTCCCCCTCCGAACCAATTTTCTCCATCTGTATTCCCATCCTTAATTTGCTTTTTCCTTTCTTCTTTTATTCTTCCTATATCCAGCCCTCCCCTCCACTCCTCCCCTCTCCACTCCTCCCCCTCCACTCCTCCCCTCCACTCCTCCCCCTCCACTCCTCCCCCTCCACTCCTCCCCCTCCACTCCTCCCCTCCACTCCTCCCCCTCCACTCCTCCCCCTCCACTCCTCCCCCTCCACTCCTCCCCCTCCACTACTCCACTCTCCACTCCACTCCTCCACTCTCCACTCCTCCACTCTCCACTCCTCCCATCCACTCTCCCCTCTCCACTCTCCCCTCTCCACTCTCCCCTACACTCCTCCCCCTCCACTCCTCCCCTTCCACTCCACCCCCTTTCACTCCCCTCTATTCCTTCTCCACTACCCTTCCACTTCCCCTCTACTCCTTACTCTCTACTCCTCCCCTCCACTCCTCTCCCTCCAAATAGTAATTATCACATCTCCATCTCTTTTCAATCCCTTTTTCAATCACAACGTTCTTTCTTCCTTCTTCCTTCCTTCTTCCTTCCTTCTTCCTTCTTCTTTCTTTATTCCCTCTCCTTCACTATCCTTCTACCGTCCTTGTTATCCTCCATCATTCCTTCCCTTCTCTTCCTTTCTTTCCTACTTCCTTCTTCGTTTTCCTTTCCTTCTTTTCTTCCTTCCTTCCTCCTTTCTTCTCCCTTCCTTCTTCCTTCATTCTTCCTTCCTTCTTCCTACTTTCTTCCTTCTTCCTTCCTTCTTCCTTCTTCCTTCTTCCTTTTCATTTCCTTCTTTCTCTCTTCTTCCCTCCTCCTTCCTCCGTTCTTACTTGCTTCTTCCTTCCTTCTTACTTGATTCTTACTTCCTTCTTCATTCCTTTTTACTCTTTATTCCCTCCTTTTTCTTTCCTTCTTCGCTCCTGTTTCCTTCTTCATTTCTTCTTGTTCCATCCTCTTCCCTCCTTCATTCTTCCTTTCTTCTATCCTCCTTTCCTCCTCCCCGTCTGTAACTCGACAACCCCCCACCCCCCGCTCCCTCTTCGTCTCAGCCACGCCCTCCACCACGCCCTCCCCCCTCTCTTCTACCTCTGATACAGACTTTCCCTCCACGACCGCCTCTCAGCCTCGAATTCTACTTCGGAGCTCTTCTATAAAATGTACATTTGGGAAAACAAGTAGTTTGACACTTTCTGGTGTATTTTTTTAATTTATTTTTTGGTCTGGCAGAAAAAAAAGTAGTTCGTCCCAAGCCTTCATTGCCTTTCACTCCTCTTTCTTTTCCTCTCTTTCCCCTTTCCTTATTTCCCTTTATTTCCCTCCCTTTCCCTCCCTTCCATGCCCTTTCCTTTTCTTCTCCTCCCTTTCCATCTACCTCACGTTCCCTTTGCTTCCCGTTCCTATAATTTAGAAATATGGTGTTATCAATGATGAATACCCTTTCCTACGCTCCACTGCAGTCATTTGCCATCTCAGCACATTCATTCCCAAACCGACGGACCTATACCGTTTTCATATTTGTTATTCACTAAGAACTGCATTGGGTTGTTGTTGTTGTTGTTGTTGTTACAAAGGATTACAAAGGCGGAGCATGCCGACAGGAGACCTTTTAATCCATATCTAGGTCGGATGCAAAAAAAAAATCATATTAATAATAAATTAAAACTATAATAATGTAAAAATAACAAATAAAATACATAAATAAATGCATAGGTATAGTTGAATAACAAACAAAAAGGTAAATAGTAAATTATTTTAAATTGACATATGACTAATAATAAATGAAAATCAGACAGACAAATTATAACAAAACAAAAACAAATAATATAACATAAATTATAATCATTACAGCATCTTACTTAGGTATTTATCTAAATGATTCTTAAAGCTTCGAACTGAACTACATTGCACTACCTGTGCAGGAAGTTTATTCCATTCATTAACTACACGGTTGGCAAAGTTGTTTCTACCTACTTCCAAATTGAATCTATTTCCGGACAGTTTGAGACCATTGTTTCTTGTCTGATTCTCATTCAATGTGAAAATTTGGTCACTTTTGATGTTGTCAATTCCCTTTAAAATCTTAAAGACCTGTATCAAGTCACCTCTGAGTCTACGCTTTTTTAGGGAAAACAGATTCATGTGCTTAAGTCGATTTTCGTATGATTTATTTTTGATATTTGGAATCAGTTTTGTGGCTCGCCGTTGTACTTTTTCCAGTCTGTCAATGTCTTTAATGAGATTCGGTGACCATACGGAAACAGCATATTCCAAATGTGGACGAACTAACGATTTATATAGCTTGTTAATGAGTGATGGACTTTTGAAATCAAAAGATCGCGCAATCAATCCCAGAATCTTATTTGCTTTCTCAGAGGCTGAAATACACTGCTTGGATGATTTGAGGTCGTTACTGATAATTACGCCGAGATCTTTTTCACTATCCACTTTTGTTAACGAATTTCCAAATAACTTGTAATCGTACTTACTGTTATTTTTACCTATGTGCATTACCTTGCATTTACTTGTGTTAAATTTCATTAGCCACTTTTCAGACCATTGCTGTAATTGATCTAAATCTTCTTGAATATCTAATTGGTTTGAGTGATCATTTGCCACTCCGCACAGTTTTGTATCATCAGCAAATTTGGAAACAGTAGATTTTAGTCCATTGTCTATATCATTTATATATACTATGAATAGAAGTGGCCCAAGAACGGAACCCTGAGGAACTCCACTTGCAACATTTTTCCATCCAGAAGTTTTTCCATTTAAAACAACTCTCTGTTTTCGACCTTTCAACCAATTACTAGTCCAACCTAATAGGTTACCACTTATTCCATGCAAAGCTAATTTAGTAAGTAGTCTTTCGTGTGGGACGGTATCAAAAGCTTTTGCAAAGTCTAGATATATTAAATCTATATTGTTTCTTTTGTCCTAATTCGAGATAACTGTGTTGTAGAATTCGAGTAAGTTAGTCACGCAAGAACGTTTCCGTCTGAAACCATGCTGGCTATCATTTATCAAACGGTTACTTTCTAAATGATATTCGATATCATCTCTGATGATAGTTTCCATTATTTTTCCTACGATCGAAGTCAAACTTATAGGCCTATAGTTATTTGGTTTCTTTTTGTCACCTTTTTTGAATATGGGAGTAACGTTAGCTAGCTTCCATTCTCTTGGGACATCTCCGGATATGATGGATTTCTTGAAAATAATTTCTAATGGAACAACAATCTCATTTTTCATTTCCTTTAAGATTCTTGGATGCCAACCGTCAGGCCCTGGTGTTTTATTAACTTTGAGTTTGTCTATACACCTTTTAATTTTTTCTTTTGTTATATTTACCGTAGTGAGTAAGTTTACCCCAGACTTTTCACAGGTTTCAGTTTGGAATTCACTTTGAGGTGTTTCGTTTACGAATACCGAGCTAAAATAATTGTTTAAGATATTACACATTCCTTCATTTGAATATTCAAGTTAACCGTCAGCAGATAATAGTGGACCAATGTGATTCCTAACAACCTTTTTATCTCTAATGTAACTATAGAATTCTTTGGGATTCTCTTTGGATTTATCAGCGATGTTCATTTCGTATTGTCGTTTTCTTTTTCTTATTGTCTTTTTTAATTTTCTCTGTATTGATACATAACTTTCATAGTCATTAGATGCACCCGAGCACTTATATTTCTTATAAGCCTGTCTCTTTTTAGCAATACTTTTTTCAGTTTCTTTGTCGAGCCACTTTGGGCGAGCCTGATTTGGGGGACGTCTGTCCTTAAAAGGAATGTAAGTTTGAATCATCTTAGTGAGCGTATTTTGAAATATTTCCCACATCTGATCTACAGGCCTTTCGTTTAATTTTGCCTCCCAATCTGTAAGCTGAAGGCTCCTGACGTAGTTCTATGAACTGAGCTTTACTGAAATCGGGTATTTTAGAAGCACAAGTATCTATTCTAAAATTGTTTAGGAGTTTGAATCTGACTAAATTGTGATCGCTATTTGCAACAGATTCACCGACTTCTACATCAGTTACCATGCTTTCGCGGCTAGTGATCAATAAATCGAGCAAGTTTCCATATCTTGTGGGCTCTTTTACATGCTGAATTAAGTAATTGTCACCAAGAAAATCAATCAAGCGACTACCTATATGGCCATGTTCAAGGGTCATCCAATCAATGTCAGTAAAATTGAAATCACCCATTATCAATAAATCCCGGTTGCAGAAACTAGAGAGTTCTTGAAATAACAGTTTGTCGTCTGCTAATGATAATGTCTTTGGCCTATATATTACACCTATATTCATTTTTTGTCCATTTGTTAGGGTTAACTCAACCCACAAACTGTCATATGCATCCTGTTTCACTTTCTCTAAAACACAAGCATGAACATTGTTTTTAACGTACAATAGAACACCCCCACCTTTCTTGTGGTTTCTATCCTGATGAAAGTGTTTAAATCCCGCAATATTAAATTCAGCTTCGAACTCTGTACCATTTAACCATGTCTCAGTTATTCCTATCATATCGAGATTTTCGCTTTTGACATACGCCTGTATTTCTTGTTACTATTATTATTATTATTGTTATTGTTATTATTGTTATTATTGTTATTATTATTATTATTTTTAATATTATTATTATTGTTGTTATTGTTAATATTATTATCATTGTTAATATTATATTTTATTGTTGCTCCTGTGGGGGCCCCCGAGTCGCTCCTGTGGGGGGCCCCCGCGTCGCTCCTGTGGGAGGCCCCCGAGTCGCTCCTTTTGGGGGCCATCGAGTCGCTCTTTTTGGGGGCCCCCGAGTCGCTCCTTTTGGGGGCCCCCGAGTCGCTCCTTTTGGGGGCCCCCGAGTCGCTCCTTTTAGGGGCCCCCGAGTCGCTCCTTTTGGGGGCCCCAGCGTCGCGTCTTTGGGGCCCTCCGCGTCGTTCGTTTGGGGGCCCCAGCGTCGCTCCATTGGGGGCCCCCGCGTCGCTCCTGTGGGAGCCCCCGCTTCGCTCCTGTGGGAGCCCCCGCTTCGCTCCCGTGGGAGCCCCCGCTTCGCTCCCGTGGGAGCCCCCGCTTCGCTCCCGTGGGAGCCCCCGCTTCGCTCCTGTGCGGGCCCCCGACTCTCTTCTTTTGGGGGCCCCCGAGTCTCTCTTTTGGTGGCCCCCGAGTCTCTCTTTTGGGGACCCTCCAATTCTCTCCTTTGGGGCCCCCCGAGTCTCTGTGGGGGCCCGTAGCCGATCCTGTGGGGGCCCGTAGCCGATCCTGTGGGGGGCCCCCGCGTCGCTCCTGTGGAGGGCCCCCACGTGGCTCCTGTGGGGGCCCCGCGTCGCTCCTCTGGGGGCCCCCGCGTCGCTCTTGTTGGGGCCCATGCGTCGATCCTGCGGAGGCCCCCGCGATGATCTTGTGGGACCCCCGCGTGACTGTAATTTGGGGCCCCGAGCCACTCTTGTGGGGGGCCCCGAGCCGATCTATTGGTGGGCCCCGAGCCGATCTATTGCGGTGGCCCCGATCCGATCCCTTGGGGGGGCCCCAATCCATTCATTTGGGGGGCCCCGATCCGATCATTTGAGGGGCCCCAAGCCTATCCTTTGGGGGGCCTCGTGCCTATCCTTTGGGGGCCTCCGATTCGATCCATTTTGGGGCCTCCCGAGTTGCTCCTATAGGGGGCTCAGAACCACTCCTGTGGAGGGCCCCGAGGCGATCCTGTGGGGGCCCCGCATCGCCCCAGTGGGGGCCCCTGAGTCGTTCCTTTTGGGTTGCCCCCGAGTCGCTCATTATGGGGGCCCCCGAGTCGCTCCTTATGGGGGCCCCCGAGTTGCTCCTTTTAGAAACCCCCGAGTCGCTCCTTTTGGGGTCCCCCGCGTCGCTCCTTTGGGGGGCCCCCGCGTCGCTCCTTTGGGGGCCCCCAAGTCGCTCCTTTGTGGATCCCGGCGTCATTCCTGTGGGGGCCCCCGCGTCATTCCTGTGGGGGCCCCCGCGTCGCTCCTTTTGGGGGCCCCCGCGTCGCTCCTTTTGGGGGACCCCGAGTCGCTCCTTTAGGGGGGCCCCCGAGTCGCTCCTTTTGGGGGGCCCCGAGTTGCTCGTTTTGGGAGCCCCGAGGCGCTCCTTTTGGGAGCCCCCGCGTCGCTCCTGTAGAGGCCCCCCAGTCTCTTCTTTTGGGGGCCCCTCGCGTCGCTCCTGTAGAGGCCCCCCGAGTCTCTTCCTTTGGGGGCCCCCCGAGTCTCTTCCGTTGGGGGCCCCCGAGTCTCATCTTTTGGGGGCACCCCCGAGTCTCTGTGGGGGCCCCCGCGTCACTCCTGTTGGGGGCCTCTGCATTGCTCCTGTGGGGACACCCGCGTCGCTCCTGTGGGGGGCCCCTGCGTCGCTCCTGTGGGGACCCCCGCGTCGCTCCTGTGGGGACCCCCTCGTCGCTCCTGTTGGGGTGCCCCTACGTCGCTCCTGTGGGGACCCCCTCGTCGCTCCTGTGGGGGGCCCCTGCGTCGCTCCTGTGGGGACCCCCGTGTCGCTCCTGTGGGGGGCCCCTGCGTCGCTCCTGTCGGGGCCCCCGCTTCGCTCCTTTTGGGGACCCCCCGCGTCGCTCCTTTTGGGGGGGCCCCGAGTCGCTCCTTTTGGGAGCCTCCGCGTCGCTCCTGTAGAGGCCCCTTAGACTCTTCTTTTGGGGGCCCCCGGGTCTCTTCTTTTGGGGGCACCCCCGAGTCTCTGTGGGGGCCCCCGTGTCGCTCCTTTGTGGGGCCCCTGCGTCGCTCCTGTCGGGGCCCCCGCGTCGCTCCTTTTGGGGGCCCCCCGCGTCGCTCCTTTTGGGAGGCCCCCGAGTCGCTCCTTTTGGGAACCCCCGCGTCGCTCCTCTAGAGGTCCCCGAGTCTCTTCTTTTTGGGGCCCCCCGCGTCGCTCCTGTAGAGGCCCCCCGAGTCTCTTCCTTTGGGGGCACCCCCGAGTCTCTTCTTTTGGGGGCACCCCCGAGTCTCTGTGGGGGCCCCCGCGTCGCTCCTGTGGGGACCCCCGTGTCGCTCCTGTGGGGGCCCCTGCGTCGCTTCTGTTGGGGGCCCTTGCGTCGCTCCTGTGGAGGACCCCCGCGTCGCTCCTGTGGGGGGCCCCTGCGTCGCTCCTGTGGGGACCCCCGCGTCGCTCCTGACGGGGGCCCCTGCGTCGCTCCTGTTGGGGCCCCCGCGTCACTCCTGTGGGGACCCCCGCGTCACTCCTGTGGGGACCCCTGCGTCACTCCTGTGGGGACCCCCGCGTCGCTCCTGTGGGGGGGTCCTGCGTCGCTCCTGTGGGGACCCCCGCGTCGCTCCTGTGGGGGGCCCCTGCGTCGGTCCTGTTGGGGCCCCCGCGTCACTCCTGTGGGGACCCCCGCGTCACTCCTGTGGGGACCCCCGCGTCGCTCCTGTGGGGACCCCCGAGCCACTCCTATGGGGGTTCCCGCGTCGCTCCTGTGGGGACCCCCGCGTCGCTCCGGTGGGGGTCCCTGCTTCGCTCCTGTGGGGGGCCCCTGCATCGCTCCTGTAAGGGCCCCCGCGTCGCTCCTTTGTGGGGCCCAGTGTCATTCCTGTGGGGGCCCCCGCGTCGCTCCTGTGGGGGTCCCTGCTTCGCTCCTGTGGGGGGCCCCTGCTTCGCTCCTGTGGGGGGCCCCTGCATCGCTCCTGTAAGGGCCCCCGCGTCGCTCCTTTGTGGGGCCCAGTGTCATTCCTGTGGGGGCCCCCGCGTCGCTCCTGTGGGGGCCCCCGCGTCATTCCTGTGGGGGCCCCCGTGTCGCTCCTGTGGGGGGCCCCCGCGTCGCTCCTGTGGGGGGCCCCAGCGTCGCTCCTTTGGGGGCCCCCGCGTAGCTCCTGTGGGGGCCCCAGCGTCGCTCCTTTGGGGGTCCCAGCGTTCCTTTGGGGGGGCCCCAGCGTCGCTCCTCTGTGGGGCCCCGTGTCATTCCTGTGGGGGCCCCCGCGTCGCTCCTGTGGGGGGCCCCCGCGTCGCTCCTGTGGGGGCCCCCGCGTAGCTCCTGTGGGGGCCCCAGCGTCGCTCCTTTGGGGGCCCCAGCGTTCCTTTGGGGGGCCCCCGAGTCTCTCTTTTGGGGACCCTCCAATTCTCTCCTTTGGGGCCCCCCGAGTCTCTGTGGGGGGCCCCTGCATCGCTCCTGTAAGGGCCCCCGCGTCGCTCCTTTGTGGGGCCCAGTGTCATTCCTGTGGGGGCCCCCGCGTCGCTCCTGTGGGGGCCCCCGTGTCGCTCCTGTTGGGGGCCCCAGTGTCGCTCCTGTTGGGGGGCCCTAGCGTCGCTCCTTTGGGGGTCCCCGCGTAGCTCCTGTGGGGGCCCCAGCGTCGCTTCTTTGGGGGTCCCAGCGTTCCTTTGGGGGGCCCCAGCGTCGCTCTTTTGTGGGGCCCCGTGTCATTCCTGTGGGGGCCCCCGCGTCGCTCCTGTGGGGGCCCCCGCGTCATTCCTGTGGGGGCCCCCGCGTTGCTCCTGTGGGGGGCCCCCGCGTCGCTCCTGTGGGGGGCCCCAGCGTCGCTCCTTTGGGGGCCCCCGCATAGCTCCTGTGGGGGCCCCAGCGTCGCTCCTTTGGGGGCCCCAGCGTTCCTTTGGGGGGCCCCAGCGTCGCTCCTTTGGGGGCCCCCACGTCGCTCTTTTGGGGGCCTCCGCGTCACTCCTGTGGGGGCCCCCGAGTCTCTGTTTTGGGGACCCTCCAATTCTCTCCTTTGGGGCCTCCCCGAGTCTCTGTGGGGGGCCCTCAGCCAATCCTGTGAGGGGTCCCCGCGTTGCTCCTGTGGGGGGCCCCCACTTGGCTCCTGTGGGGGGCCCATGCGTCGCTCTTGTGGGGGGCCCCGCGTCGCACCTTTGGGGGGCCCTGTGTTGCTCCTCTGGGGGCCCCCGCATCGCTCTTGTGGGGGCCCCTGCGTCGATCCTGTGGAGGCCCCCGCGACGATCTTGTGGGACCCCCGCGTCGCTGTAATTTGGGGCCCCGAGCCACTCTTGTGGGGGCCCCGAGCCGATCTATTGGTGGGCCCCGAGCCGATTTATTTGGGGGCCACCGATCCGATCCTTTGGGGGGCCCCGATCCTATCCTTTGGGGGCCCCGATCCGATCATTTGAGGGGCCCCGAGCCTATCATTTGAGGGGCCCCGAGCCTATCCTTTGGGGGGCCTCCAATTCGAATTTATTTGGGGGCCCCGAGCCGATTCCATTGAGAGCCCCGATCCGATCCTTGTAAGGGCCCCGATCCGATCCTTTTGGGGGCCCCGATCTGATTATTTTGGGGGCCCCGATCCGATCCTTTTTGGGGCCCCGATCCGATTCTTTTGGGGGCCCCGATTCGATCCTTTTGGGGGCCCCGATCCGATCCTTTTGGGGCCCCGATCCGATCCTATTGGGGGCCCCGATCCGATTCTTTTGGGGGCCCCGATCCGATCCTTTTATTGGCCCCAATCCGATCCTTTTGGAGTGCTCCGATCCGATCCTTTTAGGGGCCCCGAGCCTATCCTTTTAGGGGCCCCGAGCCTATCCTTTGGGAGGGCCCCGATCCGATATATTTGGGGGCCCGAGCTGATCCTAGTGGGGGCCCCGAGCCGATCCTATTGGGGGCCCCGAGCCGATCGTTTTGGGGGCTCCAATCCGATTCCTTTGGGGGCCCCGATCTGATCCTTTTGGGGGTCCCAAGCCGATTCTTTTAGGGGCCCCGAGCCGATCCTATTGGGGGCCCCGAGCCGATCCTTTTGGGGGCCCCGATCCGATCCTTTTTGGGGGCCCCGTTCCGATCCTTTTTGGGGCCCCTAGCTGATCCTTTTGGGGGCCCCGAGCCGATACTATTGGGGGCCCCGAGCCGATCCTTTTAGGGGGCCCGAGCCGATCCTTTTAGGGGCCCCGAGCCGATCCTTTTAGGGGCCCCGATCCAATCCTTTTAGGGGCCCCGAGACGATCCTTTTGGGGGCCCCGAGCCGATCCTTTTATGGGCCCCGAGCCGATCCTTAGGGGAGCCCCGAGCCGATCCTTAGGGGTGCTCCGAGCCGATCCTTAGGGGAGCTCCGAGCCGATTCTCTGGCTGGCCCCGAGTCTGTCCAGTGTGGGGCTCCGAGTGCCTTTCGTGGGGGCTCGAGTGTCTTCAGTGGAGCCCGACTCCCTTAGGTCGAGGTCGAAATTCGGAAGACCCTGATTGACCAGTTCGAAACAACCCAGATATCTTGAGATTCATCCGGTCAGAGTATCAGTGGTGGAGGAACGAAGGGGGAAGAGGGTGCGGGCAGTGACGAGGGTGGAGTGTGTGTGTTGAAGAGTTTGCGTGTGTGTTGAAGATTTTGCGTGTGTGTTGAAGATTTTGCGTGTGTGTTGAAGATTTTGCGTGTGCGTTGAAGATTTTGCGTGTGTGTTAAAGATTTTGCGTGTGTGTTGAAGATTTTGTGTGTGTGTTGAAGATTTTGTGTGTGTGTTGAAGATTTTGTGTGTGTGTTGAAGATTCTGTGCGTGTGTTGAAGATTTTGTGCGTGTGTTGAAGATTTTGTGCGTGTGTGTTGAAGATTCTGTGCGTGTGTTGAAGATTTTGTGCGTGTGTTGAAGATTTTGTGCGTGTGTGTTGAAGATTTTGTGCGTGTGTTGAAGATTTTGTGCGTGTGTTGAAGATTTTGTGTGTGTGTTAAAGATTTTGTGCGTGTGTTGAAGATTCTGTGCGTGTGTTGAAGATTTTGTGCGTGTGTTGAAGATTTTGTGCGTGTGTTGAAGATTTTGTGCGCGTGTTGAAGATTTTGTGCGTGTGTTGAAGATTTTGTGCGTGTGTTGAAGATTTTGTGTGTGTGTTGAAGATTTTGTGCGTGTGTTGAAGATTTTGTGCGTGTGTTGAAGATTTTGTGCGTGTGTTGAAGATTTTGTGCGTGTGTTGAAGATTTTGTGCGTGTGTTGAAGATTTTGTGCGTGTGTTGAAGATTTTGTGCGTGTGTTGAAGATTTTGTGCGTGTGTTGAAGATTTTGTGCGTGTGTTGAAGATTTTGTGCGTGTGTTGAAGATTCTGTGCGTGTGTTGAAGATTTTGTGCGTGTGTTGAAGATTTTGTGCGTGTGTTGAAGATTTTGTGCGTGTGTTGAAGATTTTGTGCGTGTGTTGAAGATTTTGTGCGTGTGTTGAAGATTTTGTGCGTGTGTTGAAGATTTTGTGTGTGTTGAAGATTTTGTGCGTGTGTTGAAGATTTTGTGCGTGTGTTGAAGATTTTGTGCGTGTGTTGAAGATTTTGTGCGTGTGTTGAAGATTTTGTGCGTGTGTTGAAGATTTTGTGAGTGTGTTGAAGATTTTGTGCGTGTATTGAAGATTTTGTGAGTGTGTTGAAGATTCTGTGCGTGTGTTGAAGATTTTGTACGTGTGTTGAAGATTTTGTGCGTGTGTGTTGAAGATTTTGTGCGTGTGTTGAAGATTTTGTGCGTGTGTTGAAGATTTTGTGCGTGTGTTGAAGATTTTGTGCGTGTGTTGAAGATTTTGTGCGTGTGTTGAAGATTTTGTGCGTGTGTTGAAGATTTTGTGTGTGAAGATTTTGTGCGTGTGTTGAAGATTTTGTGCGTGTTGCAGATTTTGTGCGTGTGTGTTGCAGATTTTGTGCGTGTGTGTTGAAGATTTTTTGTGTGTGTTGAAGATTTTGTGCGTGTGTTGAAGATTTTGTGTGTGAAGATTTTTTGTGTGAAGATTTTGTATGTTGAAGATTTTGTGTGTGTGTTGAATATTTTGTGCGTGTGTTGAAGATTTTGTGCGTGTGTTGAAGATTTTGTGTGTGTGCTGAAGTTTTTTGTGTGTTGAAGATTTTGTGTGTGTAGAAGATTTTGTGTGTGTGCTGAAGATTTTGTGTGTGTGCTGAAGACTTTGTGTGTGTGTTGAATATTTTGTTTGTGTTGAATATTTTGTGTGTGTGGAAGATTTTGTGTGTGTGTAGAAGTTTTTGTGTGTGTGTTGAAGACTGTGTGTGTGTAGAAGCTTTTGTGTGTGTGTTGAAGACTTTGTGTGTGTGTTGAAGATTTTGTGTGTGCTGAAGATTTTTTGTGTGTTGAAGATTTTGTGTGTGTGTTGAAGATTTTGTGTGTGTATTGAAGATTTTGTGCGTGTGTTGAAGATTTGTGTGTGTGTTGAAGATTTTGTGTGTGTGTTGAAGATTTTGTGTGTGTTTTGAAGATTTTGTGTGTATTGGAAGGGTTTGTGTGTGTATTGGAAAGGTTTGTGTGTGTATTATGAATGTGTGTGTGTGTGTTATGAATGTTTGCGTGTGTTATGAATGTGTGTGTTAAGAATGTTTGTGTGTGTTATGAATGTTTGTATGTGTTACGAATGTTTGTGGGCGTTGCCCAGGTTTGTGGGCGTTGCCGAGGTTCTGTGGGCGTTGCCGAGGTTTGTGGGAGTTGCCGAGGTTTGTGGGCGTTGCCGAGGTTTGTGGGCGTTGCCGAGGTTTGTGGGCGTTGCCGAGGTTTGTGGGCGTTGCGAATGTTTATGAAGGTTGAGGACATGGAGTTGGAGGATGTGGAGTCTGACGTAACAGTAGGTAAGATTACGGATAAAGGAATACTCAACGATGGCGAATTCGCTGCCTTGCGACCGGGAAAGAGGCGATACGAGCGTTAGGGATCAAGCCGGGCTGTAAAATGAGGAAGATACGGAGGGAGAATCGAGTTTTAATGAAGGACACGCAGAGTCTAGTCCGAGGTTAAACGAATGAGATAGGAAAGGGAATTCGAGATAGAATAGAAAACGGACAGAAGGACGAAAGAGATATGGAGGGAACCTGAAGGTGAAGCGAAGGAGATAGGGAGGGAAATTCCAGGTTAAACGAGAAATGTGGAGGAATATTCGGGACGAAATGAAAAGGCGCCGAGACGATGAGATGGCAGAGGAACTCGGAGAGCAAATGGAAACGTAAAGGGAAGAAAGGCAAAGGGGCAAAGGGAGACTTTGTATCAGAGTGTCACAGGGTACTGTGGACAGACCCCATCTCGCAGGGGAACTATAGAGGAAATCCTCGGGGAAAAGACTAAGGCTGAGAGTAGTTCTCTGTTGCCTCGTAGACATGTCCAGCTTTCACCCAGACATACTAAGGAAAATCCAGGTGGATATACTGGGTGTGATTCCGGTAGGAAGGTATTGGACTCTATGTGTGTGTGTGTGTGTGTGTGTGTGTGTGTGTGTGTGTGTGTGTGTGTGTGTGTGTGTGCGTGCGTGCGTGTATTTACCTAGTTGTATTTTACGGGAAGGGAAGCTACGCTTGTGGTGTCCCGCCTTTGTGTCTTGCAGTGTTTAGTTTGCTCTTAAATTCATGAATGGTTTTTGCACACACTATTTTTTCGTCCAGTTTGTTCCAAGTGTCCACCACTCTAAATGGAATTTTTTTTTCTTCAGATCTCTTCTATAACTGTTTTTTAAGTTTCTTTTCATGTCCTCTTGTGTTTCTCTTGTCACAGTTTAACAAGTGTGTGTATGTTTGCGCGCGCGTGTGTTTGTTTTGTATGACAAAACGCAATCATGCGTAGTATACGATGACATTTTACTATTAGCAACTGTTTATCTATCTATTTGTTTAATTATTTCTTTATTTACTTGTTTATTTATCTTTATTTACTTGTTAGTTTATTGTCTTCTGAATCCGAACTCTGGTCACTTCCACATTACATGAAGCGAGAGTTCTCCCTGAGCTACTCTGTGCTTCAGAGGAGAAAATGTTAAAGAAAATGTACAAGAAAGATGGAGGAGATATGAAGAATAACGGGAGGTTGTGACGTGATAACTGGAGAGAACGAGGAGGCGGAGAAGGAAGAAATGTTGGGGGGGGGGAGGAAGAGGAGCTCAGCACTGAAATTAGAAAATGGGATTTAGGTCTTAAAGTCAGAAGGAATGAACGAGGAAAAATGAGGGAAGGACAGAAGAGTCCGATACGTTTGGGGAGGATTTATAGACACTTAGACATGCGATCAAATCCTCCTTGAAGAGCCCAGTAATCCCTTACTAGGTGAGCTCAGCGTTTAAGTATCGCCACTTGTTCATTACAGAAGTTCTCTTTCGACTGAAGTACGTCATCCATCATCATCATGAAATAGGATCTTCAAGTACAACACGCGGACTAGCGGCTCATTCGTGAGTCTTCACTCTCTGGGGTCTATTCCCAGCTGAATAAGACCGTCTGGTGCTGGCCAGAATAAAATCCATGACGTGCGACACAAACACCCGTGTCTTCAGCAAGAAAGATCAAATGAATTTGTAAATCCCTTGAGCTACTTATTGAAGTAGTTTTGGATTTTTATGACCAACGTCGTTTCGGAGGGTTCTCTCTTGGCGAGAAAAGAATTGAGATCTCTCAAGAGGACCATTTTATCATCAAGTCTCTATCTCAACTAAGGCCAGCATGTCGTCATTACTAAGGATACATAGTCCTTGGTATTCAACTTCTTCATCCCAGTGACTTTTTTTGAGATATAGGGGGGGGGGCAGAGAAAGGAGTGGAAATATAGAAAGAGGGTGGAAAGAGAGAGAGGGAGCGAGAGAGAGAGAGAGAGAGAGAGAGAGAGAGAGAGAGAGTAGAGAAAAGAGAGAGGAAAGAAAGAGAGGAGGGAGAGAAAGAGAGGGTGAGGGAGAGAGAGAGAGAGAGAGAGAGAGAGAGAGGGAGAGAGGGAGGAGGAGGAAGCGAGAGAGACTAAGACTAGGACAGGACCCCGAATTGTTCCAACGGCTGAATAAAATCGTGAATAAATTCGCCAGAAGAAATAATGAAGTGCGTCTCCATGTTGAAGGTGCCTGAAATCTCGTAAATCATCAAGTTCTCGGCAGAGCAAGAGACCACGAGCTCTTCGTTAAGAAGGAGAGCACATAACGTCCGACCTTTGGTTGTAAAGCTAATTAGCTTAGTTACGGGGGACGTGTGTGATCTGGAATTTGAGGCGAAGAGGAATGCGGCGATGAGGAGGAGGAGGAGGAAGGGGGGTAGAAGGAGGAGGAGGAAGAGAAGGAGGAAAAGGGAGGGAAGGAAGAGGAGGAGGAAAGGGAGGAGAAGGAAGAGGAGGAAAGGGAGGAGAAGGAAGAGGAGGAGGAAAGGGAGGAGAAGGAAGAGGAGGAGGAAAGGGAGGAGAAGGAAGAGGAGGAGGAGGAAGGTGAGAAGGTGGGGAGGGAGAGATGGAAGAAAATGGAAAGATGGAAAGAATGATTTTACGTCACTGATGACCAGCGCTTCTATACTTAGGGAAAATATCGCCATGTATATGTATACATTCACACACTGAAAATCTAACCTGGACGCTGTGTAAGAACAAGGGTCACCTATGAACTGAATTGTTCGTATGTTGTTAGCCAGAACAAAATATGTCACGGCTTGAAGATGCAATCGGGATATTTTTAACCCCCATTTCCTGAGGTACTTCTTAATCGAAAAGGATCACAGGGAGAAGAGTTATAGATAGATAAGCACTGATCGGTTCAAAGTGTACTCAGGGAGACAGGTTTGACTATGTTTGACAGAAGTGGTATTTGACAACAAAGGAAACAAGATTCTTGTTTTCAACGAAAAACAAAATAAAACAAAAACAAATATTTCTTTTCGTAAACAAGAATGTAGAATGCCGTGTTCTTCCTAGAACTCGCAACCTGAAATCCGTTTAAACACCAAGACACATAATCAGCATCGAATAACCTGATTTTCCAACGGCCCGGTGCCAAAGAAGACTTTCACTCAGGAGGGAAGGAATGGGAGGTGAGATGGAAGGAAGATCAAAGAGCCGGGGTGAAGGTACAGTAGATGAGGAGGATAGGGTGTGTGTGCTGGTGGTAATGACTCTATGGTGTGTGTGTGTGTGTGTGTGTGTGTGTGTGTGTGTGTGTGTGTGTGTGCGTGTGTGTGTATGTGCGCGTGCGTATGTGTAGGGGTGGGCGTAAATGGGGGGTTGATAAAATGACTGGAAATGGGGATCAAAGATTGTTGGGAGGTGAAGAAAATGTGGGAGGGAGGGAGCTAGAGTAGGGGATAAGAGCAGTAGATGGTAGTTTCGTACTCCCCCTTCACTTTCTACTTCCTCCAGTGTCTTTATTACGTACGATTTGTCACTCACAATTCTAGCCAGCAGGCCCTGTGCCCCCAATCTTCCAACTTATACAAGTTCTAGACTGTTAGTTCCACTTAGTATAGGATATAACACTTCACATTTGTCTTTTTAGTATTGTCTTGTGTATAGGTGGGAATTAAACTGTGGAGCTTTTTTCCATGATTTTCTTCACGGTTTTTTCAACAACGTGATTCTCTTAAGCACACTAAGGGACTTCCTCGAGACCACGCATTTTAGGTCCTAGGTAAGTTTTGAGTGACGGAATTTCTTTACTCCAATGATCTTTAACTTTATATCTAAGATCCTCCCTAATGGACGTGATCTTACAATCATGAACCAATTGAATTTTCCCCACCCTTTCTCCAATCAGAATCATTGTTACAAGTCTATATGCAATATTGTTTACTTAAGCAATATCGAATCTCTGCATGACTTAGTTTACAAGTCAGCAAAGCATGTACACGTTATAAATGGGTATCAGTCTTCTGAGCATTTTTATAACTCAAAGCGGAGAGCGAACTTATGCAATCCCTCGCTTATGAACTGCGCTGTTTACAAAACACCCGACCCATGAAAATGCAGTTCTCACCATCTACCCCACTTTCTACCCACTTCTCTACCAGCCTCTTACAGGTAGGAAAGATAGAAATAAGAACTGCCTGTAGACGAAAGAGAGAGAGAGAGAGAGAGAAGGGAGAGAGAGAGAGAGAGAGGAAGAGATAGGAAGAGAAAGAGAGAGGAAGAGAGAGGAGAAGAGAGAGAAGAAGAGAGATGAGAAGATAGAGAGAGGAAGAGAGAAGAGAAGAGAGAGAGGAAAAGAGAGGGAAGACAGGGGGAGGGAGAGTGAGTGAAAGCGAAGGCAGAGGGAAGGAGAGGGAGGAGTGGTAGAGCACGGACGTGAAAGGGGAAAGAAGAGCGACCAGGAGGGGCCATCAAAGAGCGTTTGGGAGTATCGGAGTGGGCTAGGGTAGGGTCGAGGATTACATTAAGGAGATACTTCAAACGCGCTGGAAGGGTGGAGGGTGAGAGAAGGGAGAGGTAAGGAAGAGGAAAGGGACGGAAAAGAGGAGAGAAAGTGGAAGAGAAGGCGGGAAATGGGAATGGTAAAGGAAGAGGGAAGAGGGAAGGAGAGAGAGGAGAATGGAAACGGGATGGAGGGAAAGGGTAAGAGGAAGGGAAGAAAGCGGACGCTGGAAAGGGAAGAACAATGGCTCAGGGAATGGATAAAGGAAGAACGTTGCTAAGCAACAGCCGGAAGAGTCTGTGATAGCACAGCTGAGACTTCCGAGTCTTCGCTGGTTCGCAGGAAATGACTCCCCGCGAAGGTGGGGATGAAGGTCCTTATCAATTAGCAGACCGGTAGGGCGGGCGTGGGGAGGCGCCCGCAAGAGAGGAAGGTGGTGAAGGAGTAGGTGAGGAATTGAGGTGAATTAGTGAGGAATTGAGGTGAGGTAATGAGGTGGTTAGGGGTGAGGCGGTAAGGAGGTAACTAGGTAAGAATGTGAACGGGGAAAGAGTGGGGGTTGAGTAAAGGAGCAGAGTAGGAAAGTGGAGGTAATTAAAGCATAGTTGAGGAATTGAGGTAAATTAGTGAGGAGGTTAGGTGAAGTGGTGAGGTGGTGAGGAGATGCCTAGGTGAGAAATTGAACGGGAAAGGAGAGAGGGATTGAGTAAAGGAGCAAGGCCTGCATGAGGAAGGAGCGAGGAAGGGAAGTAGGAAGTGAGGGAGATAGTCAGGCTGAGGTAAGGGAGTGAGAAATTAAGGGAAGAAACGTAAGGGAAACGAGGAGTTGGGAGAAATAAGGAGAGTGGTGCAGGAGAAGGAAGAGGAGGAGGACTACAGGAGGAGAAGGAAGAGGAGGAGAAGAAAGAGGAGGAGAAGGACCAGAGGAGGAGAAGGACCAGAGGAGGAGAAGGACCAGAGGAGGAGAAGGACCAGAGGAGGAGAAGGACCAGAGGAGGAGAAGGACCAGAGAGGGAGAAGGACTAGAGGAGGAGAAGGACTAGAGGAGGAGAAGGACTAGAGGAGGAGAAGGACGAGAGGAAGGAGAAGGACTAGAGGAGGAGAGGGACTAGAGGAGGAGAAGGACTAGATGAGGAGAAGGACTAGATGAGGAGAAGGACTAGAGGAGGAGGAGGACTAGAGGAGGAGGAGGACTAGATGAGGAGGAGGACTAGATGAGGAGGAGGACTAGAGGAGGAGGAGGACTAGAGGAGGAGGAGGACTAGAGGAGGAGGAGGACTAGAGGAGGAGGAGGACTAGAGGAGGAGGAGGAGGACTAGATGAGGAGGAGGACTAGAGGAGGAGGAGGAGGACTAGATGAGGAGGAGGACTAGATGAGGAGGAGGAGGAATAGATGAGGAGGAGGACTAAATAAGGAGAAGGACTAGAGGAGGAGAGGGAAAAGGTAAGGAGAGAATGGAATGGATTTGGTTCTTATCGACAGACTCCTCTTCCGTAATGGACTAAACTCGACAAAGAAAATGGGAAGGACAAGGAACAATGAGGACAAACAAGGAAAAGTCCCTCGACCAAGTTTGGACACTTGGATTTGGGTGTTGATGGACTTGATGTTTACTTATGTTTCTCATTCTCGTGTTTTATTTTTTTTTCTTCTAATTCTTGTCTCTGCCTTTATCTTCTTTTTCTTTCTTGTCTATCTGGGAAATGATTCTCTTTCAATCCTTCCACTGTAATACATTAGTATCTGTTATCTTTCTTATCAGCGGTTTTTTACTCTTGATTACCCTTGTGACAGTTTTTCGCATT